>NW_010391408.1:0-862 GCF_000710305.1 Buceros rhinoceros silvestris | reverse complement strand
GGTTGTTTTCCATCCCTGGCAATCCACGAGGGACCAGATCTAAGTTGCAGGGTAATTCCGTGGCCCAAGTTACTAACAGACCTGCTGCAGGGGCACTGCTGGGTTCCTTCAGCAGGTGGTCGGCAGCGGTGCTGAGGACTAGGAGACAAGAGGCTCCTCCTGGGGCTGCCCATGGTTTCCGTGACTGCCTCTGGAGCTGCTGACCTGTTCTTAAGGGCTAGAGAGAGCACATGGAGGAAAACCACTTTAAAAGGAGCTCACCTGATCCACTGGTTTGTTTTAGTTCCCATTTCCCCAGCTTCCTCCTGAGTGATGCTTGGGAAGGAGGTTGAGGTGTGAGCCAGGAGGTAACAGCTTGAGGTTGGCTCGTGCTTTGGATTTGAACAATAAGAGCGCACGTGCTCTTATTTTCTTCCTGGTTTTTAAGCCTTTGCCCCAAACCTTGAGAGCTGGAGCTATGCTTGAAGAAAATTGGAAGCTTTTTGTGTAACCACAGGATAATAAGGATGGACCTTTTTGAAAAAAGTGCAGTATGTTGGAACTTGGAGCAGCGTAACGTAAGGCACTGCCACTTCAGGTGGTGCTTCAGCTCATCGGGATGGTGGTTGACCCATCAGTTTTTATCTTGCTATTATTATCTTGCTATTCTCCAAGGAATAATATTGACCTTTGTGAAAAAAGTGCAGTATGTTGGAACTTGGAGCAGCGTAACGTAAGGCAGTGCCTCTTCAGGTGGTGCTTCAGCTCCTCGGGATGGTGGTTGACCCATCAGTTTTTATCTTGCTATTATTATCTTGCTATTCTCCAAGGAATAATGAGAAGCTTATCATCCCCCATCCGTCCCCGCATCCATGGCTTGTCC
>NW_010391407.1:18445-18665 GCF_000710305.1 Buceros rhinoceros silvestris | reverse complement strand
AAATATTTTCTTCTTGACATCTCTTGTGATTTGAATAATTGACAGGATTTTCACCTTCCTGAACACTGTAATCTCCAAAAAACAACACATTTAAATATACGGTGAGAATGACCACGTTTAATGAGATCATTATATTGCCGCTGATGGTGCATCCAAATGGATAACAAAGCAAACAGAAAAGGCCTACCGTCCATTTACATTCAAAGAGGCGGGGAAACTT
>NW_010391407.1:10437-18222 GCF_000710305.1 Buceros rhinoceros silvestris | reverse complement strand
TCAGCAGGATGTTTTGCAAACCTGCCACCTTTGCTTTGTTGGCTAAGGAATAGGTCAGATCCTTTGGAGATGTGTAAAATGTTGTGTACAAAAAATAATACGTACACCAAATTGAAGACAATTCAATTTAGCTCTGTTCAAAGCTCTATTTAATTTGTAGGAAACTGGATCGATTTTTTTTTTGCTTATCAGACAAATATTTTTCAAACAGGTGGATGTTTTCTGTGTTGGTATTTAATGAGCGAGTAGCAGTAGAAAAGATGGGGGAGCCTTGTTATACACATTAGTGTATAAATCATTGTCAGCAAACTGTCACTAATTCTCAAATTTGCATGCAAATCCACGTTATCAATCATTACAGAGTTTGCGTGAAATAGTGAGCAGCTGCATTTCCAGACAAAATAGGTAGGCTGCAGACATGCCTTATGTTTTGTGCTGATAGCGTGATATAAATTTCTGGTGATAGCGATTGCCACCTCAGGAAAAACACCTTCAGGAGGATTTGAGGTTTCATTTTCAAAGGTAAATATTCCAATTCACAAAAGCACCATTCTGCTATGGCAAAGCATCTACACATTCTAGTAAGCAGATTTTCAAATTATGTCTTTACTACGTGCCTATCCTATTAGCACAGTCACCTTGTCATTCATATCCCTGTAATGACAACTTCCGAAGCATTTACCCACTGTATTTGGCTGGCTGGTTGCTGCTTACTCAGTGGCAAGATTATTGAGTGCAGGCACTTATTAAAAAAGCATGAAGAAGTAAGCTTCAAAAGGTAAAGCTGGCAATTATACAGAGATCGAGGGGATTATTATATATAGGCCTGGGTACATATGACTGGATGCTGTGGTACTGCTGTGATGACTGTTTGAATTGAAACGTATCATTATGGATTGGGGGGGTGGGTTATTGCATTTTAAATCTACATGTTTTTAATGCAAACAGCCTATTCTGCACCAGAGCTATAACACGCTACTGTAACTTCTTGATTTATTAATATACCCACCTGTTACAGTGTTTTCATCTCTTGGTACAGGCTTTTTTCTTATTTTTCACTCTGCTGCCACTATTTAAATGAGACGCAAATCATACACCTGATTTTGAATTCTACCACTGTTACATTGTATTTAAGGAGTTTTCTTCTAATTGTGAAAAGACAGTGAAGAGTGTTCAAAGGAATATGTTTTAAAAAAAGAAAAAAGGGAAACAAATTTTGGTCCCTTTCATGTTTGACTTTTAGGTTTCTCATTAATGGAGCCTCATTTGAAATTAAAAAAATAAAAAAAAATGAACAAAGTAATTTGTTAAAGCTGTTAAAGCAGTTTGTTTAAGTGGCTTTCTGGTAGTTGTTTGAGCGTTCATCAGAACTTACATGCAAATATTAAATGTATGGTCTTATTTTAGTTCCCTTTTTCTGCTATGAATAGTGCTGTTCTGTGATCTCCAGAACCTAGCTAAAGAAGAGAACAGAATAACGTTACAGTTAATAAAAAGGCTCCAAATGTGGCAACTGCTTGTGCTTAATTCAAGGAGGTCTGTGAAGTCTAAGATTCAGGTATAAAACTAATCACTATTTTTCATTAATTTGGTCGTTGCAGATCATCTGCTTAGCAAGGGCAGCAGAAAGAAAGCAGCTCATGTACAGATTACCCTCTGATGGCGGTGATGCGTGGACCAGAAAGACTTCCAGCGTGCATACAAGTGCACTCAAACCAGTACAGCTATAGTATCAGTGGAGAACTAGCACTTTCTAAACTGGAATCTGCATAAAGAGATGAAAGGCTTGAGAAGGGGATGAAATTCACCAGTGAAGTAAATTACAGTGATGATAAAACTCTCACATCCTAGAGTACTTTTCTGTAGGATTTTGGGGTGTCTTAGATAAAACATGTTTCTGAAGCACACAGTAAATCCTCTGTCCCATGCCTATTGCTTTGCTATCAGAGACCAGGTAAGTCCCAGTTTTGCACAAAATAGTTAACGGAGGGAAAGCCCACACTTCCACTAGGGCATGCTGAAGTACAATTTAATTCTCTGTATACAGCATCGCATTCTAATATCATGGTTGTACCGCTCACATCAGGATGTGACTACTGTGGTCCTTTGCAGTGGGTCACTGCCTGTCAGAGGAACTCGTAAGAACTTTTGGAATCTTCTGATTAATGAATAAATCTGCCTGTCCACTAAATAAATACTTCTATGGTTGTAGTTCTCATCAGTTTCCCCAAATACTGATCTCTTGGAGGTGCAACACAGGCAGATGATATACTCTTGCCCCTTAAACTGTCATGAAAGTACAATTCAGTGCTTTTGACGTCTCGAAAAAGTCACTTCGTGTATCCGGTTTTCTTGAGAAGCAGACAGCAATTTGTAACCTTTATAAACTCTAATATTGTGACATGTTTCTGTCTGGAAGCTCTGTCACAGAAAATATTTTAGAATTTTGTGGAATATTATTTATTTTAGCAGTGTAGGTTTTATTCCATTTATTAGCTATATGGATAAGCTCAAAGTTCTCATCAATCATCTGCTTCGTAAAGAATGAAGAGGTATGAAGACAATTTTGGTCATGCTTCTACTGAACCTTTCTGAGATGTGTTTCATTGTGTGGAGGTAGTTTAACCAGTTCACCGGGTTTTGACAAACTCCTGCTCTAAGTTTGGTTGGGTTTTTTTTTCCTCTTTCTCTGCTCCATATTACAGACTAGTTTTCAGGGAACAGTCTTATTTCTGCAACATTACAAAATGCAAACTGACATTGGCTTTACAACAGTTTAACTACTCTGTAATAACCATACTCATGGGAGGTCTGTCATTAGAGATAAAACGGTTTTTATTCATGTGAAATAGAGGTATGCTTGAAAGCATCTACTGAGCATAGATAGCTGGAATAAGTAGAGACTCTACCTTAATTGGTGTTAAGCTGTTTGAGTAGTGGTATTGTCATTGTCCTACCTCCCAGTAGCCGTTCTGAATCTTCCTCTCTTATGGGGATGAGGAAAATGTGTATTGACATCTTCAGAATGAGAACATTTGGAAACATTGAAAGCTTTAAGATGGGAAACAGCTACTGCACAGGAGGAAAAGAGAAATATGGGTTTGATCCACTTCAGTAGAGCACGCCAAGTGTGTAAAATCTTTCATGAATGCAGCAGCTTTTTTTCAAGCCAAGTGTTTGAGAAAACTGTTGGGAAGTCTAACTGACCATGTTGCCAGTGCCTTCCCTTGTCCCCCAACACAAGTGTGGACAGCAAGAAGGATGTTTTATGAGAAAACAAAGGAAACTCACTTTGCCAGTGTTTAGCCAATGTTTTGAAAGAATGCCACAAAGGCAGGCAAAATATTTGTTTTCTTGAGTCCCTGCATTTAACAGGATTCTTTGGCTTGCAATGGGAATACAGAATTGCAAATAATCAGGTTAACACCCCAAATTCTAAATAAATCTTTAATTTCCTTTGGCATGTTTGGATTGGGATTGGGACAGACAACCTGGGATATACTAATGTAATTAAGAAAGCATAGTCTTAACAACTTCAAGTTTCAGGAAATTGCTTGGATTTTTATTATTAACTTTGACGGAAGTTAGTTTGGTATATGGTCTTGCTTCTGATTGTTTTCACCAGGATGCAGCAAAATATGTACTTTTATGCTTTAATCAGGCATTTGGTACTTAATTTGTTGCAATGTATCCATTTAAGTGCCCCAATTAAATGGATTTCTGTGTAGTTTCCTGGCCTGAATTTTTCAGTACTATTATCGTTTCATATTCTTACTCTGATTATCTTTTAAGTTATAATTATATTGTATAAAAGTGAAATTGAGGCTAAGAAACAATTTCGTGTTTTGTGGGATCTGCACTTATTTAGAAAGATTGTATTCTGACTTTCCAGATAATTTTTTCTGAATTGCTTTCTCCCATATGCAGCTCGCTCAAGAGTGTGTTGACATATCAATACATAAATAACAAATATTGAGAGATAATTGCTGAAATTTTGTTGGTAGATTGATGGAGCAAGGTAAAGCTGACTCAGTAGAATTGTGTTCTAATGACTGCCACCGAACTGCATTGCATCTTTTGGAAGGTGACTTAGTGATCTGAACAGTATCGTCTCATTGGCAGACAGTGCTCCAAAGCTAGGTCCTATCTGTCTTGCGTGCTAACTTTTCCTGGGAACAATTCTTCCAGAAACAGTACAGAAGCATCAAACATCTCTGAGATGAAATGTGCAAGTTGGAGTCTGGTGCTAACCAGGATTGGAGTGGACTGCAGGTTTGAGACCTAGACTGAGAAAGTGTCTGACTCCTGCAAGACTGTCTGGAAAGCTTTGTTATTCTTGGTCATGTGCACAGGATGAGGCATGTATCCCTTTGCAAAGGCTTTTGTAGTAATTGCTGCATTTCAGCTGGAGTTCTAGCTTTTCAGACACAGTCAGTTGCTGCTGCTTTGAAACTTTATTTCTGCGATTTTTGGGCTCACTGGTGCTGGCTGTATCATTATACTACCTGTGACTTGCTGCAGTTTATTGCATGCTATTCTGGTACCAGTTGCTTGCTCTATCAACAAGTGGAAGAGCTTAACAAATATTTGGAGTCCCCATTTCCATAGCCCCATGTGAAACTAATGCTAGAAACCACCATTTCAATTTCCATTTTTCAGCAGAATTAGGAATTTGTTTCTAAGAAGAAACATCAAAGTCACTAAATTATTTACAGTTGCTGAAAGTGGCAAAGGTTATTATTGTACAATGTTTAAAGAAATGAGCAACATTTTCCTAAGACCTATTATCTTATTAACACCATGCTGTCACTGCATGGAGCCAGTCAAACTCCATTTCTGGGCAAAATGCATCTGCGAGATGCGCAGAATCTAGTGCTCTCATGCATTATTTATCTGTGTATGTTTTAAAAAAAAACCCAAAGCTCAGAGATACAAGAATGAGGTTGTATAAAAAGCTGAAGCTGCAGTTCCGTGTTTACCTTAATCTGCAGAAATACAGCTCTTACTTACTGTATCTTACTGAACAAGGTTGTCACTCACTGACTGGCCTCTTGTTTCCTCCCTTACCTTCCTTCTCAGGTTTATGCATCTCTGTAGTGGCTTCTAGGGCAGATCTGATTGGCAACTTACTTGTCACTATTTATGTGGTGGATAAATGAATACAAGTATGAATTGGGTCAGAAAGGAGATCTGGGCAGTCGTTCCCAATAGCAGCCTGCTCTTTAATCAAGGGTATGTGGCTTTAGGAGTCACTAACACTAGTATTTGAAAAATTAAGTCCTTGTCGAATGACTGTTGGTTTTAGGATCTTCCAGTTTTATCTACTTGGTTGCAAAATCTCAAAAAAACCCCAAAACATTTACATGAAATACTAATTTCATTATATTTTTTAAATTTTGCAGGGTAGTTTTTTCACCTCGTTTCCTGCTGTTTCATTTGCCTTAACAATACACGCTCAAAATTAAAATCTCTAGAGTATGCAGCCTTGAATTGAGACAAATATAATAAAGAAAGTGGCAGATAGGGTGACATTCAGGTGGGGTTGGGGGAGATAGAGAAGCAAAAAATATGTGCAGAGGAAAGATTGTCTTTTTTCTTTTCCAGAAACTAAGAAGTTTCTACAAACTGTCACTTTTGAGAAGGAGCGGTGTTAAAGAATTATGATCTTCAGTAATTTTCATCCAGACACATTCTTTGGGACGTTACAATGGATGACATGTGAATTGTGTGTTTATATGTCTTTTTCCCTTGAGGTGAGTGGATGCAGCGTTCAGGGCAGCCAGGAGTTGTATATAGTTCTGCGTTGTACCGTGTTATGTACCAGTTAACAGTAAGATAATAATAAGATATCAGTAAGATAACAATAAGTATATGCTTATACATGTATCATTACCCTGAGAACAGATTTACTTGTGTAAGAATCAAAACAGAAAGGAATTTGGTTCATGTCAAGATGAATTCTTGAAACCTGTGGATTTCAGCGCTCTTAGTTGCATCAAGTATGTGTGAAGTATCTTTAATCGTTAACTGTCACCAGTGGGCACTGAGTAGGCATCTGGTATGTCGGAGGTTAAACCACAGGTAAAGGGAACAAAAGCGATAGAGAGAAAGAAAGAAAAATCTACCGCCGTCTGTAGTGACTGCTGGCACGTGGAGCGGCCAGGACCAGAGCCCACCGGGCGGGGAAGCGAGGCGGGATGGCTGGAAGGCACAGCGGAGGAGCAGTGCAGTGTTCCCCTGGGGCAGCAGCAGCGGCCCGGCAGCAGCAGCTCGAGGGCAGGAGCCGAGCAATAGCAGCTGATCAGCAAGTTCCTCGGTGGGCAAGAAGGAGGACGGGAGGGCGGAGAAAACGAACTCCACCACCGTTTCTTCCCACACTCGGCGTTTAAAGAAACAATGTCCAGCCGGAAAGTTCCACAGCCAGTAAGGTGCAGTGACGTGCAGGAGGAGGAATACTTTAACTGGCTTGCTGCTATGTTAATCAAAACAAACCAGACTAGTTTTACCTTAAAACCAGGACATTAACTCTTACCTTTACTTGTCACCAGATGACATGTTCAGTCCCTTGACATTCTTCCTTATTTTAACTACTTTTAATTAACTCCCTCAGTTTTGCATTACCTCTGTGTTCCTCCAGCTCATTGCTCATGCCATTTCCAGATCTTAAACAACTGTGTTAAGTAACATCAGACCTAGTGCAAAATATGGAAAGCCCTTCTTCATCTTTTAAGAAAAGAGAAAAACTCCACTGCCACAACTTATTTGTGTCACTTCATGACTACCCACTGTTGGAAAGTGTGAAATCATCTCAATTTCTAGAGTTTGTGAACCGATGAATAAACCAGTGGTAAAGGATTTTCTTTATGTTCTGCAAAAGCACAAACAACTGGAGCTTTCTTTGAAAGCAGAATATCAGACATTCAGGTGTTCCTTTTTTCTGGGGAAATGTCATATACTTTTTATTCAGAATTATTGTTCCGGTAGTTTCCACTCTTAACATTTGCCTAATGAACAAGGTTTTCACCTCCGATAGGGATGGAAGGAGCCTGGGATAGTGGCATGAAAATTTTATGCAATTGCATGACACATTCCACATTCTGGAAGACTGTGAAGTACATAAAATGTTGCAACCACCCCACTCACTGTATATTTTTTTTTTTGCTTGTAGGCTGTGCTCCTCTTACCACCAAAAAAATCTATTCAGTCATAGTTCGGGTAGGGTTTACTTTTGTTTCTTTTTAGCCAAATTCAGACTGAGCCCCACAAGCCAGAGGCCTCATCAATACCACACTAACTGCTCCATTAATCCTCTGTTGTGACTATTTCTCTCTCATCTTTCCAGGAGATGTTGTTACTTCAGAACAGATAACTGATTTTTCTAGGTAATAAATGCAGCATCTTATCAGTGGTATTTCCCACATACCCCTGCAGGTACTGCAGGACCGTATCAAGGTCTAACAGGTCAGAGCCACTTTCTGATTATTCCAAAACAGTGACTCTATGTTCAGCCTAATGAAAAAAGCCACAGCTGCTCTAACTGTCAAATAAGCCTAATTGGCTTATACCTAGATCTTTCTGCCTCAGATGCTGAAGTAAAGCAAGCCAATCTGCACGTTCCCATCTGGCAAGGAGTATTGCACAAATCATCTCACATACAAAGGGCCTAAAAAAAAAAAGTAGATGAAAAATTTGGAACAGTTCTTGGATTTAAGCTGAATGCGAGCCAGTAGCATGCCCAGGAGGCCAAGAAGGTCAACAGCACCTTGGCTTGTATCAGAAAGAGTG
>NW_010391407.1:4064-10382 GCF_000710305.1 Buceros rhinoceros silvestris | reverse complement strand
AGTGTGGCCAGCAGGAGGAGGGAAGTGATTGTCCTCCTGTCCTCAACACTGGTGAGGCCACACCTTGAGTGCTCTGTCTAGTTTTGGGCCACTCACTCCAAGAAGGACATTGAGGTGCTGGAGCATTTCCAAAGAAGGGCAGCAAAGCTGCTGAAGGGTCTAGAGCACAAGTCTGATGAGGAGTGGCTGAAGGAACTGGGGTTGTTTACTCTTGAGAAAAGGAGGCTTGAGGGGAGATCTCATCAACCTCCACAACTGCCGGAAAGGAGGTTGTAGCGAGGTGGGGGTTGATCTCTTCTCCCAGGTAACAACTGATAGGGCAAGGGGAAATGGCCTCAGCTTGCACCAGCGGAGATTTAAGTTGGATAATAGGAAAATCTTCTTTACCAAAAAGGTTGTCAATCATTGGAACAGGCTAACCAGGAAGGTGATGGACTCCCCATTCCTGGAAGTATTTAAAAGATGTGTAAATGTGGTTCTTAAGCACATGGTTTGGTGGTGACTTGGCAGGGCAAGGTGAACAGTTGGACTTGATGATCTTAAAGGTTTCTTCCAACCAAAGCTATTCTGTGATTCTGTGATTGTCAGCAACCAACACCCCCAAGTCCTTCTCCTTGGGGCTGCTCTCTATCTATCCTCCACCAATGCCAATGCTTCGCATTGGACAATGTCAAATGCTTTTCACAAGTTCAGGTAGATGACATGAATGGCTCTTCCCTTATCCACCAACACTGCAGTAACACCATCAGTAAGCCCATGCAGTAAGCCCATGTGGAAGGCTACCAAATTTTTCAGGCACGGCTTGCCCTTAGTGAAGCTATGTTGGCTTTAAAGTGTTTCTTGAGCATATGTTAATCTGTAGCTACCATTTCCTAGTGCTTGGCCCAGCAATTTTTAATGTTGTTATGAACAGCATGATCTTAAAAAAAATAGAGTGTTTTATTCTTGTTTCTTCAATTGTTTTTTGTGTTGATACGTTTCATTGCATATTCTTCCCCTTTCTTGCAATAGAGATGTGGTGCAGCAACTGGTAAAGAAAAAACCGCCAAACTCATTGTGCATGCTCCATTAAGTTAAATTAAGCTAAATTAAGGTTTGTTTTGATGCAGTATATAAACATGTGGAAAGATAATTAATGCCTACTCTTTTCTCATCAATCATCATCACCATGGCTTGGCTTCACGAATGAAGATCTGGGAAGGGTTTTCCCCACGCTCACTGCAAGCGATGAGTGCACCCTTGGGGCCTGCATGGTGGGTTTTTTAGGTGAGGCGCAGCGTGTGTGGAACTGGCTCCACCCTTTACACCTGAGGTTCATCTGCCAGGGCCTGGCGAGCTTGGACAGTGACAGTGAAGTCCTCGGGTCGTAGGTTTGGTTAGAGTATCCTTCTCTTAGATGATGGAGCCTTACAAGGCTAAACGAGCTCCATCTGCCCGGGTTTGGAGTCAGAGTTGTCCTTCTCCTAGGATGGTGCCCGAAGGCTAGTGAGCCCATCCTGCCCGTGGACACACTGTGTCTGACCCTTCAGCTGAGACCTGTCTGGCCTGGGAGACCCCACCGGAGGCACATGCCGCCACCAGCACAGCTCTCAACCTCACAAGGGCACGCAAGCTCCTTCCCCACGGCAAGGGGGTGCCTGTGAAAGAGTCTTATCAATAGGTCCAAGTAAAATACACTGATGGGAGAAAAGTGGAGTTCATTAGTTCGGTTTGGGGGAATTTTTTTAAATTATTTCAGCCACCCAATTCTTTTCTAGAAAGTAATTCTCAGTTGATTTGTTGTGTCACTCAAGTACTCTTTATCTGTTAGCAAAAGAAAAAAACTCAGGCCTGCAGGTGCTTGGTGACTGTATTTTGTAAGTTCAAGGCTCAAATAACATTGGTTTTTTTCCAACTAGAAGTGGCAGAAACCTTGGCAGATTCTCTGTGTCGGCTTTACATATAAAGAAAGCTAGCTGTGTTTTGTGAGGGAGACTATAGTCAACACAAAGACTGCTCAAAATCATGTTTTGTTGCTTTCCGATTTGAAAAGGAAATATTGTGGTGTGAAAGATGGGGCAAAATGCAGTTTTCTTAGTCCTTGGTTTATTGAAATTTTATTGTCTATTAAACAATGAAAATCCAGCTTGTCTTAAAGAAAATGAAGTGTTTCTGTGGGTGTTGTGGAGCTATAACAGTCAGAGTTCTTCCCTGCCAAACATGAGACAGTCAAGCATGTGAGCTGAAAGAAACCCCTATGGAGAGCAGCTTGAGAGGACCTCTAGCTTGAAGGAGAGCCATACAGATAGGGCACCAGCCTCCTGTGCAGGTACCAGCTGGGTTCCAGTTTCCTAAGTCAATGTCTGGTAAGCTGAAGAAGCCAGACTGAGCTTCAGTTTTCCACTCAGGGATCATTGATCTTCCCCTCTTGTCAGTTTGCGTGAGAAGAGAAATGACAGATCACAGCTGCTTAGGTCCTCTTGTGATATAGGCAAGAGATGACCCCTCATTTTAAAGAGAGGATGAGACATGGAACATTGTACAGCCACTGCAAATCCACCTCAGGAGAGACACATTGCCTGTGCCAAGCTCATCCTGGGGTTAAGAGCTGTTCCACCTTCCTTCCTCAGTCTGCAGAAATAAGAGATACACTCGTTCATTTAATATGTGTCTACGAATGCATAATAATAATTTTATTAAACATAGAAACAAAAGGAATATAGAGGCTTAGGATGCGTTACGATTCAGGTTGTTTGTACACCTTCACTTGCCTCCTTATCATGTATGTATGTTGAAAAACTATAAACTGAAACTTGAAAGAAGAGTATATAACATATATCTTGTACTCAGCCATTGCAGAGGTGCTCTTGATTGAGGGGGCTGGAACATAGCTGGTTGTTCACTTCAGAAGACCTGGCTTGACTTTTTCTGTTATTGAGCAAGTCACTTAAATCTTCCATGAACGGGAACTATGAGTTCTTCGTTTTCTTCATGTTTTCAGCTTGAAACCATGAGGCCTGTTTTGCAGGAATTCTGAACAATTACCACTGCTATTAAAGGTACTAGAAGATCTGCTCTGTATGTGTGAAATGTTGCATAATGCATCATAAAAAATCAGACAGTGATTTAGGAAACCACTAATTTTTTAATACTTTTGACTTTTAACTCTCTCTGCCTTATGTCTTGGTAAGATAGCAAAAACCACTTGCAAACTTCATAGGGGTTTGATGAAGCAAAAACCAGTTAATATTTACAAAGATGTCAGATGTTACAGTCATTACAGCAAAGCAGAAACCTAGAGGGCATTAATAAATTTGCTTTCAGAGTAGGATTCAATCAGTGCTCAGTACATAAGTGTTGGCCTTCTCACCAAATAGTTTGGGGGAGATAGGCACTCTTTCATTGAGAAGTGTTCTAAGAAATAATAGATTTATTCTTAAAATACAGGTGAAGCTTTGAAGACTCTCCTGAGGTGAATTGCCATGTATTGAAGACTGCTATCAGAAAAGGAAAATGGAATCAGTGAGTAACAGTCATTATATCCATAGTGGGGGATCAGAAATGGCCTCACAACTGCTTTCCTCTAACAAAAAGGGCTGGTTTGTGTTCTGCTGAGAACTGCTTTAAAAAGACATGGTTATTCTTCGTAATGTGCCCAGCTACCCCACCCCCAAGAACATACTGTTCTTCAGAGGACTTCCAGCCCAGGATTGACTAATTGTCTAAAACCATCTGTCAGCTTGATAGTAGCAAGGCTGAGTCATGCCGTTTGTATTCCTCTTTGTGAATGGTGATGGCGTCACTGTTTACAGTATGAATGAGAGTCAGCCCTAAGGTCCATTTCACTGTAGCCTGCGTTGTAAATAGTTTATACTTCTCTATTAATCTTTAGAACAGAACATATGCAGTGTTCCCTCAGTAAACACATTAGTCATAAATTCTTCAGTCAGTTGTCAAATTACTCAATGGATTTTTGCTGGATACTCAGTCAGCCTTAATGATAATTAAACCACAAAAAATATTTTAAAACAAACTGCACACATCAGTGTATTAGTAGGTGTAATAATCAATGTATTGAGTTTGAAATATGATTTTTTTAAAACATGATTTCTTTTTTAGTTCTTTGGAAAATAAAAATGCCTTCAGTGGAAAGACTGAAAAATTGTTGCAGTCCCAAATTGAAACAGAAAAAACTAAGTACTTGTAACATTTTTACATTGGAAGTGGGAGATTTCTGTAATCATTAACACCCAAGAACGATGGGTTTTAAAATGCCTTATTTTGAAGTTTCATTTCATGAGAGATTTTTCCATTTAGGATTAATATTTAATATTACCATTAAAAACAAAAGAAGTTTAACTTTAAAACTATTTCTCCACAAGCCTTCTGTTTTAATTCTCTCATGAGAAATCTTTGCTTTAGGATGCAGGGGAGTAAAAGGACAAAACCTCATTTTTGAGCATTTTTAGATAGTTTGAAGTGATTTTGACCTTCCTTTAAAATATGTGGGCTAAAATATAGTAACTCAAGACAACTTCCTTTGAAGATTCTTGTTAGATTCTACCCATTCATTTTAAAATCGAGCTTTGGACAAATATGTCATACTTTTCCCTGCATTTCACTTAGATCAACCACAGTAACTTAATTTAATCAAACAGGGCTTGTTCTGTGGAACTTGAGGAGGCTTCTAGACAACACATCCGTTCAGCAATTATTTTTACTTACATGTTGAAAGATTTTTTTATTCTTTTATCGTGTCTCTCACAAGTGTTGAAGAAGTACAAGTCTTATGATTTCAAGACAGAATCCCTTTTCAACTCTTCTACAAATTCACATTGGCCTCACTTTAACTTAAATTTTCCAGAAAAACTTTGGAAGGTTAGGCCTTGCTGCAACAGCAAATCGCCAACCAGATTGTTATGAATATTTCACTGAGCATTTTAGAGCAGGATTTTCAAACCGTCATTGCCTAAGTTTGCTTTTTTTTTGAGCGGAAGGTAGAAATCACAAAACCGTCATCTGCAAGCAGGATGACGCCAGCACTAATCATTCTGAGCATCTGATCCTGTGTCTCATGCTGTTTACACGAGTGGGTATGAGATGAGAGGTTTGCCATTTCTCATCTTCCGTTCACCTTCCTGATATTTCTTTAAGTCTAAAGATGTTTGCATGCACTAGTGCTGAGAACAGACACTTTTACAACTTTACGAGATACAACCAGACCACATTAGAACTAACTACTAGAAAGTTTTCTTTCCTCCTGCTCCTTGCCTGCCCACCCCCACCACCCCCTACCCAGTCCCCACCCCCAGTTTGATTCACATTTCCATCTCATAAGAGCAGGACCACAGTTATTATTCTGTCAAGAGGAAAATATATAGCCTTATCATAAATTATAAGGATAGAGCTCAAGGCAGCCAACTTTAGAACAAGGCTTATGATACTGTATTTTAGAAGTATTTTAATTTACCCTAGAATAAAGATTTGTTGAGAACTTTATTCCTCTGAAGAATAATTTCTGCTGAGAGTGATTTTACTTTTGTTTCATGAAACAATTCTTAGCAATAAAATATATTTAATGCTTGGCATACTAAATACATGTGATATTGGTTGTTTTTTCTTCTTTTGTCTTCAATGTATGGATTCCATATCCTTACATTAGTCTAAGATTTGTTCTTATCTGAGAGTTTTGACTATGGACAAACAGCAAAAAACCAAAATGAAACAGTCACAGAGAGTTAGATATTATTTTAATGAGTTTAACAGAAGAAACTACTTTAATACTACTCGGTATTATGTGTGATTTTTAGCCAACAGAAAACTTTTCACAAGGAGAGAAGTTTGAGATTTAACTGTAAGGGATGAGAAAAAAAAACTACTAAGTATGCCTGAGGAAATCAATGATTGGAGTTTCAATCTTTTTTTAGGGGCATCTTTATTCTTTATCTCCCTCTCTGGCCTCAGAAATAAACTTCTGATATACATCGTCATATGATTTACAAGTTGTTGATTTGAGACACAGACAGTAAGTCATTAGTCTCTCTCTGAAAATCCTGCTGAGAGGTAGGATTGTCTAATATGAAATGGGCAATCAGAGTCAATCTGCTGCCGAGGAGTTGTATTCTTTACTTTGTACAGAAACACACACTGGAATAATTTCCCCAGAGTGTTCTGACACTGAAAGGCACAAGGGAATTTGGATGGAGTTCTGGAAAGTCATCAAGGACATAGGAGTATGACCTTGGTAAATCTTCATTTTTAGTTTCATTGTCCCAAGGCTAGTGAGCCCATCCTGCCTGTGGACACACTGTGTCTGACCCTTCAGTTGAGACCTGTCTG
>NW_010391407.1:2119-3963 GCF_000710305.1 Buceros rhinoceros silvestris | reverse complement strand
ACCCCACCGGAGGCACATGCCACCACCAGCACAGCTCTCAACCTCACAAGGGCATGCAAGCTCCTTCCCCACAACAAGGGGGTGCCCGTGAAAGAGGTTAGGCACAATATTTACTGTAAATGACTTATTTTATAAATATGTCATTCCAATTGAAAACATAAGTTTAATAATTACTTCATATTGGTAAAATTTTTGGTTCATTTTTGGTAAAAGAATCTCTTGTCCTACTTTCACTTAGTTGACTACATTGTTACTAGCATTGTAATAGCATTGTAATAACAAATGCTTTTCCAAGAAAAACCCTATTATGTTTTATTTTCAGAAAGTGTTCTTGGGTTAGTCTGACAATATGTCCTGAAATGTATAGCAGGCAGAAATTTAATAAAACTAAAATTAATATTATAATAATTAAAAAAAAACCCCAAAAAACAAAAAGGCTTTTGACTTCTTGGGTTTCTTTGGTACCCAAATTGAAACACTTTTAAGGAAGCAAGTAGCTTCATCCTTCCTAAGAACACAGATAAATTAGTATGCTCTAAAGTTTCTGAATATTTTTTCTGAAGATATAGAGAATTTTCTTTTACCTTTTTTTTCGCTTGGGAAGATTTCAGGACATCGAAGGGCTTCAGCACAGGAAACTAATGAGTAAGAAGAGTGTATTCATTCTTGTTCTTTTTTATACAAGAGATTTTCCTGTATAGAAGAGAATCATGTACAGGATTCCAGATGCAGTGAGGTTACTGTATGCCTTAAAAAAAAAATTCATATGGACTTAGAAAAATGGACAGGAAACTAGATGTGTCTGCAAGCAATGTTTGCTCTTCTCTGTGGGAAAAAATAATGACAGGGGTGGGTAAAAAATATGATAGACTTGAGCTATTAAAATTTTGCTGCACTTTTGAATATGGCAGTGTATGAGAAGTAATGACAGAGAACTCACAAGCTCATGCTACTAGCAGCATTAGCTGTGTTGTATCTTTTATTTCTTGCCAAAGAGAGTGAATATTTTAGAAAGCTATTTCTTATTCCAGTAGGAAAGTATCAATAACAAAGCCTGACAACATAAGTTGCTGATGTGAAAGAAGTCTTGAGTTTGTCAGATAAAAAATGGAGCTTGGTGCACAGAGTAGGTAGCAAGGCATGGGAAAGCATAATTCTTCACTTCCTGCTAAAACTGTGCTATGCTATGCATGCAAATAATGTCATATGATGTCTCATAGAAATTAAAATAATAAGCCTCACTCTCAGCATGCAAAATTTTTTAGGAGATAGCCTAAAGGACTTAGCCTGAAGCCATTAGCACAATATCTGTGGCAATTTTAAGGATTGGGGGACCTTGAAGACAGAGTCAGTCATGTATTGCTGAGGGCCTGTCACAGTTTGAAAAAGGGGGGCTATTTCCCACCGAAAGGGATGCGACAAAATAGTGTGTCGGCTGGCAAAGCAAAACCAGCCAAACCACACACAAAAACTTTTGATGCTTGTTAACGGCTTATCAGCACATTAACGAGCTCATTAAGGTTTTAGTCGGGCAAAGGAAATGATAACACACAGACTACATATAAAAGGGACAGAAACAGAAAAGTTTAACAGAAAAACGCCCCCAAAGTAAAATCATTTTTGAAGTTAAACCGGACTGGAAAAGGGAGAGAAAGAGATAAAGGGAGAATAGATAGAAGTGTACAGTTGCATATAAAATCTCCCGATGGAACGATCCCCGCTTACGAACAAACTTCCTCCCCCACAATGGCTCGCCACGCCAGTGAGGGGGGAGGGGGAAGGAAAAGTCCAGTCCGTTCACCTGACGAAAAGTTCTCAATATAAGAACTTTCTCCTGAAGCAAA
>NW_010391407.1:0-1920 GCF_000710305.1 Buceros rhinoceros silvestris | reverse complement strand
CCCTCCAGGGCCCCGCCGCCCCACGGCGGGGGGAGGGGGAAGGAAGAGTCTCCAGTCCGTTCACCTGACGAGAAAAGTTCTCGATACAAGAACTTTCTCCTGAAGCAAACCTTTCATGCGAATACAACATAGTCCCTCTTTCCTCCGGAGCGGCTGCAGAGAACTCTTCCTTGCCAAGGACAGCTATTCCAAGACTGCCCCACACACACATCTGCGCAACGGGACGGTCTGGTCACGTCCCAAGGGAATATCTTCAAATTCCCCCGCGCGTTGGTGCGTACTTCATCCACTGCAGAGATAAGGGGGAATCGCTGGGTCAATCTGTCACAACAAAACAGTTCACACACCACCCCCGCGGGGAATCGGCAGAAACGGAGAAGGTTCTACCCTTTCTTTGCAGAAGGAGTCTTTTACTGCTTCAGGGAAACAGCAGGTCACGGACGTGGCTTTCTCTCCTTGATAAAGGTTTCCAGTTCCGGCGCGTGAGATTCAAGAGTCCTGCGCGGCATATCTGAGAAAGCTGCAGCACGGACAAGATAGAGAGGACAGTAGATAGAGCAAAGGGGAAAGCAAGATGTCGTCGAATCTCTCAACACACCCCCTTTTATGAATTCATTCAAAGAGGCGTGTTCTCCTTCCCGGAAGCTTGGAAAAACCACAGCTCTCTGGGAAGAAGAAAGCCAGACAACAGAAGAGCATCCGGTTCCACCATGTCGGACCCAGGACAGGGCCTTAACTCACTTCCCCACTTGAAAATCTTTGCATGAGGTGCCTAAACTAAAAACTCCTCAGTAAGCCCTCTAGCTAATATATTCTGAAGAAGTTTATCGTGAATAAATAATTAATGGATATCATCCCCCTGATTAAAATGAATAATCCTTTGGAAATCATGGTTGTACCTTTGTCATGTTGCTGCAGCAAAGATTTGGAAAGTCGGCGCAACGTGGGCAAGGGGTTACTGGAATGACTTGAAAATAGCATTGCATGCTTGGAAATCATGGTTGTACCTTTGTCATGTTGCTGCAGCAAAGATTTGGAAAGTCGGCGCAACGTGGGCAAGGGGTTACTGGAATGACTTGAAAATAGGATTGCATGGTGTAAAGCAAAATAAAAAGAAGGAACAAAATCAGAAGATTTCCGATGTGGATGCTATTTTCAAGTCATTCCAGTAACTCCTTGCCTAATCTATAATTACAGGCCTGATCTGATTGTACTTCAGTGAATTGACTGCCTCTCATAACAACTGCATTAGGATAAATAAAGCTTAAAAAGGGCTTCATATTCCCGAAAAGACTTTAAAATTTTTTATGGAATTAGGAAGATTCTAGAGGCAACTTTATTGAAAATGCAGTGGACATATTCATCGAGTACAAACTGTTCTGCCACCCTCATCTCATGAGAGTTGCTAAAGGTATATCTAGCCTTCATAGATCAAAAGCAGTGATGGGTCCTGCGACAGTTTTTTCTGGATTGCAGACCATGATTAATCTCTATGTTCTGATATTAGTGATCTAGCAAAGAATTTGATCCCTCATAATCAATTATTCTTTGGCAGCTACTGAAGTGAGAAGTGAGCCACACTCACTTCAAATCCTGAGGCACATGGGAGTTCATGCTGTCATTTATTTACCGTTTGCTGAAGGAAACATTTTAACCAATCACCTTATAACATTTTGGTATTTCATTGGCTCACTACAGTTGTTCTGTTAGTTTCTGCATATAAAATTCTTCATTTGTTTTAACCACCGCACAAATTAAACAAATAAATAAGGTGTGGTGTTGTGGAACACTTGTGAGTAGTATAGGGGGCTGGAAGATCACGGGCCGTAACGGTAGGGCAGTAACCGCCCATGACGGGCGAGGCTTTTTAAGGAACTATATAACCCGAAGTAACTGCGCAATAAAACGCCATTTGCTGCA
>NW_010391406.1:48684-51098 GCF_000710305.1 Buceros rhinoceros silvestris | reverse complement strand
CTGCTGCTGGGCTGGGCGGCTGTGCCCGGCTGTCCCTGCGATTGCTCTTCCCTAGCCCAGCAGCACTCCCAGAAAGCTGAAAATAGTTGGTGCTTCCCATCCCTGGGGCAATTATTTGATCCTCTGCAGCTGATCTGAGCTATTCTCGGCACTAACAGCTGGCCCGGGCAGGGTCCCTGGCTGGGGGCTGTGCACCCCCGGAACCAGAGCTGGGCTCTGGAGGGAGCACACAGCAGCCAGGGCCAGGAGCTGTTGCCTGGTGAGCCGCCTGCTCCAGCGCTGCCCCGGGAGCAGCCCCGGGAGCTGGGCGGTGATGGGGCCCGAAGACCTGCACGTCCCACAGTGAGCTGGGTGGATGAGCACGCTCCACGCGGAGCTCGTCCTCGCCGTCACACAAGGTGAGGAGTATCAGAGGTTATTTATTCTTCTGTGGAAGTATTAAATGCTGTCGGTTTTGGAAGCAGTTACAGGGACTGGCACTTGGTTAGTGTCTGTCTGGGAGCTCTGTGCACCCCTGGCCGCTGCATCAGGATTCCCCTCCTGGGTGCCCGTAGCCCAGTGGCTCAGAGCTGCGTGCTGCAGCCAGTGCCTTCCCAGACAGACTGCAGCGGCCGAACGGTGCCACTCGCTGTGGTTTCAGCCCACCAGCTATGCAGTATGTAAGTGAAACTGGTGTTAGAGAACATCGACTCAGATGTTGTCATTAAAGTTTCAAAACCTGGCCAAATTGAACTGGGAGACTGTTTTGGGTTGTGACTTTGAGACTGCTGCAGGACATGTCTGAGCTATCTGAGATGTGTTTGGTGGGTAAGGGGGACCCTGAAGAGCTGTTTTTAACAGCTTGTTGTAGCACTGGTTACCGGTTGCAGACAAGCTGGCACTGCAGAGCACGTACTGGGAATTCTCTGGTGTCCTGTGGCAGTTTGTCTTCTGTATTTCCCGCTGCCAGCGCTGTGACCTGCTCCGTTTCTCACAGCTGAGCTGTCGCAGCAGTGTTGCGGGGTTTCTCAGGAGCCATCGCAGTGGTCGTGTGGGAGGCACTGTTGGGGGTACCCGTGGGAATGGTGGGGCACGCTTGGAGGGTTCTGCCACTGATGCCTGTCACTCAGCCCTGCTGCAGGCCCAAGGATTCTCCGATTGGATGGCAACAGTGATATTTAGGACATGTTCAGCTCTTTGGACGTGTGTGGGCCTGAGAAGCAAGTCTGCCAGGTCAGCCTGACCTTGCAGTAACTCCTCCGGGTAGGTCAGGCTCACAGAGGGGCTGTGAAATGTTCTCCTGGGCTGGCAACAGGGCTGGGATGTGCTTCCAGAGGCTCAGAGGAGGAGCCAGGGATCCTTTCTTGCTGGGGGATGATGGCTTGGCTCTGCTAGGGACTGGCTGGGGACCTCCTCTGGGCCATGAGCTCTGCAGCGAGATGTGGGGGCACGCTGGGCAGGGTCTCGGTGTGCCTGTGCTGCACAGACGGATCTGGAGAGGAGCTCTTCCTGCCGCCTGCCTGGCACAGCCTGCCCCAAGGCTTGCCCAGCCTCCTGCGTTTGCCCTGTTTGCTGTCAGTCGTGCCAGCTCCTGCAAGCATCGGGTGTGCGTGAAATGGCTGATGGCCCCAAGCAGCATCGTGTCTTGGATTTTCCTGGGGACTGAGCGCTGAAAGGGCGAGTGCTGTGTTACAGCTTCCGTCCCCTCGGACAGGAGGCCGCCCTTGCTCAAAGCACAGCCTGCGGCGTTCCTCCTGGATTGCCGTGTGGGGCTGCCTGCCCCTCTTCTGCACCTATACAGGAGAGAAATACAGTATGAAATAGTAGGAGGAGAGAAGCAAGGCAGGTGCCGACAGCCAAGTGTCCTGTTCCAGTGCTGGCCCTCACGGGAGCTCGGGGAAAGCTGTGGGAGGAGGCTTTTGGAAGCACGGAGGGGCAGAGACAAGCTGTGTGACATATGGATGGCCCCGACAGGAGCTCTGCCGTAGTTTGGCTGTTGGAAAATGTCAGGGGAGAGGGAATGCGCATCCGGGCTGGAGTGTCAGCTGGGTGGTGGGTTTCAAGGGAATGTGGTGGTTTAAAACAACAGGGGAAGGTGTGGGGAGAACTGCAGCCCATGTGAACTTGCCTCTCCGCGGTGGTTTGATCCTGTCAAGGTGTTGCCTGGGCACCTGCTGCTTCCTTTCCACCCTTCAGCGAGCCAGGAGGGCTGGTGGCCTGTGCAGCTCTAGGGTCGTGGCCTGGCAGAGGGATGCTGTGCAGAGGGTGCCCGCAGCACCCTCAACTCACCATTGCGTTTGCAGAAGTGCTCTGTGCTGTGGGGTGGTGGGAGGGACTGGGGGGCACCTAGGATGGTAACAGGAAGGAGCTGCAGGCAGCTGGGCAGAGTGGGACCTGAGGAGCTGGTGTGGATGGGCCTCTTCAGCAAAACCCCA
>NW_010391406.1:45153-48303 GCF_000710305.1 Buceros rhinoceros silvestris | reverse complement strand
TGCGGGGCTCCGAGTTGAATCTGTCTGCTCCTTGGGTGCAGTGTGCTCCAGGTGCAGGAGGGTCCTCCGGCTGCTCCAGAACATCTCTGGGCTCCTCTTCGTCCTGGTGCCTATCTGCGGGCTGGGGCAGAGTGCATGTTTCCTGGTCTAGAGGTGTGGTGGCAGCTCCGGGCACAAATGGAGCCCTCAGTGCTCTGCTTATGTCACCCAGCTCGGGCATCAGGCACGGCTTGTGCTTGAGGGTGAGCACACACGTGTGCGTTGTGTCTGCTGGGAGGTGGGTTTTCAGCAGATAGTGTTGAGCAAGCAAGAAACTGGATGCTCTGGTGTGGAGACGTGTCGTATGGTGGGAAGTTTGGAAAGGCGCTTTGGCTTTTGTGCCAGGACTCTCCTCTCCTTCTGATATGCCACGGGACAAAGGCTGCAGTGGTCTGTCTGTCCGTCAGGTATGATCTGGAAAAACACCCTCAGCAGCAGCCCAACTGTCATGGCTTTGTCCCAGGCAGGGGCTGGGGCTGCTGGGGGCTGTTCTTGACAGTGCTGGGAGCAGCCCTGGCCCATGGCCTCTGCCCAGTGCTGTGCTCTCAGAATGGTGGTTTCCTCTGTGGAGGAGCTGATGTGCTGTGGGGGTGCTGGGCAGCACACCACAGCCTCGGCTCTGCACTCCAGAGGCTCCAGCTCCGGTGCCCTGCAAGTGCCTGGCTAATCCAGGCCAAGATGGACACGTGCCTTTGGCCGTCACCCTGTTACTGCTTTATTCCTTTTCCCGCGGATGTTGACCTCCTCCCCAGCCTTGGCCAGCCAGTTTCTGGAACACGTCTTACAATTTCTCTAGCCCTGGAGAAGATCCATCCGTCTCTGTATGGTGGACTAGTCTGGGCCACTGCAGCTTCCCCTTGGCTTTGCTCTCACCTTTTTTCAGCACCTCTTTTTCTTCTCCACCTGAAGATCATCTTGAGAAGATCTTCTATTTCTGAGGGAACACAGAGGTGAACCACTCTGGGGGCTCGTGCGCTGGTGGAGCCGCGTGTACCAGAGGGGTCGTAGTTGATTGATTGCTGCAGTGAGCTGTGGTGGCTTTCACAGAGCCCTTGTCCGTAGCTGTGCTTGCAGGGCTGGCGTTGGAGATGCGTGGCAGGCGCGCTGCACGTGTCCACAGCGTTCTGGGAGCGTGTGAGCACGTGTGAGTGAGCCTCAGCCTCGGAACCGGGAAAATCAGTCCTCCAGCTGCGGAAGAGAGCGTGGCCGCTCTTGTGGGCAGGTTGGTAGAAGGGGAAGAGCACATGGTTGCTGCTTGGTCTTGGGTTGGTGTTGGCACAGATGTGGAATATCTGATAATGTTTTTGGCTTGTGCACAGATGCTGCAGCTCCTGGAGGAGCCCAGGCAGGAGCAACAGGAAGTACTGACATGCTGTGGGCTCAGTCTGTATAGGGATGTCTTGTGCTTTCAGAACAATGGAAATAGATCCAAGGGAGGAGGATAGTAACCTGATGTGCCCCAGACTGTGTAACTGAGATCGTCACCGCTAGCAGCAGATGCTTCGTAGAGGCTGTGCCTGTGCCACGGTGAGTTGCTGTGCTTGTGTGGAGGGACACGAGAGCTCTCGGTGCTGGTTTGTTTGTATCTCGAAATGCAACAAGACAGCTCCAGAGTGCCTGGCCAGTACCCTGCACCACACTGGATGCTCGCCACTGCGCGCGGTACCCCACGCAAGGGGTCAGCAGAGGTGGTACCATGGCCTGGGGAAGCTGCAGCAGCTGGAAGCGCTGGTGATGGCTGGTGCTGGGCATGTGGCAGACTGGCAATGCTGGTGTGGGATGGGCATCAGTTACCATGGGTTAAAAATGCATAAAAACTTGAGCTTGGAGAATAAGAACTCCCCACTTGTGGCAGTGGCATCAAAGCTGAATCCGGCAGCCTGGAGCCTGGTGTGATGTGCTAGTGAGGACATGTTAGTCTCCATATGAAAACCGTAAGCTCGTCTAGAAAACTGGGCTGATCTGAGGTTAGAGAGTCTCTTTAATCTGCAAATATGTAATTAGCAGGGAAATGGCTGGTTAAACGAGGTTATCCGTGTGCCTACCTGCTTGCCAGTGCGGTGGGGCTCCTGGGCAGGTGGTGGTTCCTTCAGGGTGCTGGACAAGTTCCTGGCTCTGAAACCAGGCGAGGTGCTCTGGATGCAGCAGGCAAAAGCAGAGCCCAGCCCCGTGCAGACAGGAGCGTGTCCGTTCCTCCTCTCCAGGCTGTCCCCTAAGCGGTGGTGGCAGGACGTGCTCCACAGGGGTATGAACACCACGATGTATGGTGAGGCAATGCCCCGGGTTCCCTGGTGCCTGCATTCACCACCACCTGCGGTGACCCGGGTCCCTGGCCAGCCCAGAGCCGAGTGCAGCCTTCTACAATCCAGGATGGCTCATTGTCCCGGGCACTGCAGCAGGGCCCCGAGGGGAGCTGGGGGCTGCTGCTCACTGCGGCCAGCCCTGCCTGTGGCCAGGAGACCAAGCGCTCCCTCCTGACACCCGCAGTTCCTTTGCCGGGGCTCTCCCTGCTCTCGAGTGACTTTGCACGCAGTCAGCATAGTGCCCGTCAGCCGGTCTCCTCGGGGTCTAACTGGTGTGCCAGCCGTGTTTCACCAACAGCTTCAGTGTGGGGGGAGTATGCTGGTGTGCGGGGAGGGATACCGCTGTGTGCCTGTGGCCAGCTGCAACAAGAGGAGGGGTGCAGAGAAGACCTGTCTGCTGGTGGTTTGGCATCGCTGCTGAGCATGGGACTGCCCTGCCTTGGGGCTGGCCCTGGCCCCACTCCCTGTGCCAAGCAGCTGGGCTCTGCCAGCAGTGGGACACGAGCAGGGCGGGTGATGCCCGTGTAGAGCTTGGCATGGTCAAGCTGCTCTGTGTGGGCACAGACAGTAGAAGGAAGACCTGCAGATGTTTCCTCCTGACTCTTTGGGAGGAAGCTGGGTGAGAGGAGTGTCTGCCTGCTCCGCTGCTGCCTGTTCCCTGCTGGCTGTGGCCTGTGCCAAGTGCTTTCAGGACACAATCTGTCCTGGGTTGTGGTCTGTGGGGAGAGAGAACTCCTGGGCACGCTCCCTGCCAAGGGTCTGAGTGGCTCCGTTCGCAGCCGTGGGCAGCACTGGCTGCCTAGAGAGG
>NW_010391406.1:44761-45088 GCF_000710305.1 Buceros rhinoceros silvestris | reverse complement strand
GGGGCAGGCCCCCTGCCAAGGGTCTGAGTGGCTCCGTTCGCAGCCGTGGGCAGCACTGGCTGCCTAGAGAGGAGGAGCACAGCCCATTAGCTGCTTCCTGCCAGTAACAGCAGGAGCACTGGGCAAGACACCTCCTCGGGTTTGGCCGCGGTCTCCCCTGGGTCACCCGTGGCTGTGACTCTGAGCAGAAACAAAGGTGTGTGCCAAGATGTGACCGCTCTGCTTCAGTCACAGGGAAACCCCCTCCTGTGCTCTCCTCTCCCACGTCCTTCCTTGAACCCCTGCCCTTGTCCCCTCTTGTCCCGGCGCTCATTCAGAGTGTGCCAG
>NW_010391406.1:44179-44522 GCF_000710305.1 Buceros rhinoceros silvestris | reverse complement strand
TGGGCCTCTGCCGAGCCTCTTGCGAATTCCTAGAGCCTGGGCTGGTCTGCAGCCTGCTGCCATCAGGGAGCTACCAAAGTCCTTCCTGACACTAACTTTAACCTGGTAAAAATTGTTCAAGAGCCATGTGTGTGCAGGCGAGTCCTTGTGTGTGCCCTGGGCAAAGCGGGTGTGAGGAATGGTCACCCCGCCCTGCCCAGCCGCTGTGGAGGAGCCCCGGGAGCAGAGCCACCGGCTGTGGGCACAGGGCTGCTCTGGCAGCAGGGTCCTGGCTCTCTTCTGCTGGGGAGCCCAGGAACACCCTGCTCTGTGCGGCTGCTCCCAGGACCACTGGCCCTGCGGC
>NW_010391406.1:43762-44008 GCF_000710305.1 Buceros rhinoceros silvestris | reverse complement strand
TTACAGTCCCGGTGCAGAGCCTGCCGCTGCCTTCCAGCTTCCGGAGATGGGGCTCCTCAACAAGGCGGGTCTGGTCTAAGGCTCGCTCCCTTGTGCAGCTCGTTCGTTGTGCTGGTGCCCTTCCCTGTCTGCCAGCACCATGCTTTGGGCACCGTCCTGCCAGCCCAGCATCGCGACCTCTGAATCCGACCCTGGCCCGAGTGCTCGGTGCCGGTGAAGTGGCAGGGAGGGGGGGGGGGAAAAGGG
>NW_010391406.1:42970-43576 GCF_000710305.1 Buceros rhinoceros silvestris | reverse complement strand
CAGTGAGCTCCAGAAGCTCTTGCGCAGATTCTGGAGAGGCGGCAGGTTGGGCCACTTGCTCACTGCAGCTCCAAGCATCCTGGCATCCTTGGCTGTCCTGTTCGGCTGCTGGCAACTGCCTGTGTCAGCATCGTACCAAAGGTGGTGACCATGCTGGGTCCTAGGCCAGTAGATCTGTGTGAGTCACGATGTGTGAAGTTTGTTTTATTTTAAGAAACAAGCCCTGAAATCCCAGAGCTGAGTGATAAGAGTAAGTTCTTGTAGCCCACACGGTAAGAGACTTGCAGCCTGAGCCAGCCCAGAGCTGAGGATCTAGTAGCAAGGTATTTATCTTGGCTTCTGCATGCCAGAAGCAGTGCAGAACTGCTGCCTTGCAGACAACGTCCAAGCCTTTCTCCTTCCCTGACATCTCCTGAGTCTTGGTGAAACTTCCGTGTGCTCCTCCGTGGGGCCCCAGCCCTGCTGGGGTGGGGGCGGAGGGCTGTGGGTGCCCTCCTCATCTCCCTCTGGGCTGGTTTTGGCCCTGCCCAGACTCTGCGGGTGGCCAGAGCTGTGCTGGTGAGGTGCGGTGGGGATCAAAGCTGCCAGTACCCTGCTCTCCTGCCG
>NW_010391406.1:40997-42932 GCF_000710305.1 Buceros rhinoceros silvestris | reverse complement strand
GGGGGGGTGGGGGGGGGATAAACCCTGCCAGTCCCCTGCTCTCCTGCCGTGGGAGAAGGCAATGCTGCCAGGCCCCGTCCTGGCGCTGTCCCCACGGTGGAGTTGGCAGGAGCCTACCAGAGACACGCACATGCCCCCGAGTGCCGTAACCCGGGTGCCAGGGTTCAGCCTGCAGCCTGGAAGCTGTTTGCGCTGGGTAAGCAAAATCCCTCGGTATCTGCCAAGTGACAAGTGGGACACTTAGTTAAGTGCCAGAGAGCAAGTCCTCAGGGCAAGGAGGTGGTGGGGAGAGCTGCTGAGCACAGAGGGGACCCTGTGGCTTGCCAGAGCTCTGGGGAAGGGGCAGGCTGAGGGAGCTCACAGCCTTTTGATGATGGAAGGAAGTCAGAGAGCAGAAGAGAGGGCTAGTGCCCGGCGGGGCTGGGGGCCCAGGATCCATCATCTGTGTTACTCCAGAGGAAAATGTCTGAGAAGCAGAGCCAGGGCAAGAGCATCTGCTGCCCTGGGAGCCGAGGGGAGCTGGATGGGCCCTGGCATGACCTGCTGGGCACCCACTGGGCCAGTGCACTCACATGCTGCTGGCGAGGAGGGGCAAGCTGAGCTCCTGGGAGGCTCCTGCAGCCCAGAGGCCTCTGTGAAAGCTGAACCGAACCCAGATCTCCCACTCTTCTGGCTCAGAGAGGACCCTTGGGATGGAGCTGCTCTCTGCTGAAGCCTGGCAGGATCGTTCTGAGCTGCAGCGGCCTCTCGGTCTGAGACTTCAGCCTGGTCCTTCCTGGAGAGCCCCAGTGCTGCAGCTGCACACATCTTCCAGCCTGGCCCTTCTGCAGCACTTTTGGAGGAGTACAGGAGGGGCTGGCAGAAGTTGTTCTGTATCATACTGTCCACAGGTGCCATCAAACTCTCCCCACTTGGCTGGTGGCACTGGGTGCCTCGCCTTACTGGCACCAAGGTTGGTTTACACGTGGGACATGCTGGCCTGCCCGTGCCCTGTAGCGGGGTCGGTTAGCAGCCTTTGCCTCTTCTGCTTGGTGTGATGCCTGTGAGCCATGGACCAGTGTCGGTGTGCAGGATCGGTCTCCTCTGGCGCTGGCCCGAGCACTGCCCACCCATGGGGCCTGCTGGGCTCCCTGCTTTGGGAGGAGGTGCTGGGGCAGGGCAGAAATGGCTCTAGGGTTCGGTGAAGACTGGGCCTGGCAGTGTGCTTGTGCCAGGGCAGGGGGGTGCAGTGGGGTGCTGGGGGTCACCGCGCCTCGCCGCAGACTGCTGGCAGTGCCAGCTGCAGCAGCGGGGGAAACTCTTGCCTTGCTTGGAGTGGGATTTGCATGGAGTGGGGTTTGTGTGGTACAGGAGGGTGAGGAGAGGCAGCGGGTTGTGGGATTTGTGCCTGAAACATTTGTCAAATACTTCTGGGCTTTTCTGGCGCTGTGGGAGCAGCCAGCTGCTGAAGGCCAAGTCCCCAGAGCATCTACGCCTGGGGCAGGGGGCTCAGGGCAAACCCCGGCAGCCATCGAGGGGACCGTGGCTGGGGCTGCTGTGGGGAGGGCACGGGGCTGGAAGCATCGTGTGTCTTCTTGGCTGTCACAGCTGGTGAGCTTCTTCGTCCTGGGGAGCTGCAGCAATGCCACGTCCACCTGGGATCGGTGTGTTCCCAGTGCTGTGTGGCCCCGCGTGTGGCAGGGCTGCTCCCGGCAGGAGGGGAGCAGCAGCCCGGCTTTCTCCTGCGTCCGGTGGTGTCCAAGCTGTGCCCTGTCCGCAGAGCATCGGGGCTGTCCCGAGGGTGTGCAGCAGCCTGGGGCCAGTGTGCTGAGTGTTGTGTCCCTGTGTGTGGGTGCAGCCGCTCAGTGCCTGAGGGGAGCTGTGGCCATGGGGACACACCAGCTAAAAGGCGCTGCTGGCTGAGCAAGACCACAGCCAGTGGGTGCCGGGAGGCTG
>NW_010391406.1:39415-40970 GCF_000710305.1 Buceros rhinoceros silvestris | reverse complement strand
GTGGGGGTGCAGCCTCTCAGGTCCTGAGGGGAGCTGTGGCCATGGGGACACACCAGCTAAAAGGCGCTGCTGGCTGAGCAAGACCACAGCCAGTGGGTGCCGGGAGCCTGGGGACACAGCCTTCGCCCCAGAGAGCTGCCAGGGTGCTGTGTGAACCACGTCGGTCCCCTCCTGTGGAGGGGGACAGTGCGGGGACCTGGTCACCCAGGCAGTTCTGCCTCTGGCACTGAGGTGCTGTCGAGCTCTGGCCCTGCAATTGCAGCTCCTCCGGCCAGGAGGTGGGGGGACTCAGCTCGGGAACCTCCTCTGCCTGCAGCCCCCATGATGAGGGCTGTGAGGTGGGTGCCCTCCTGTAGCATCCTCCTGTGCTGCTAAGGCACCGACCTGGGGAGGCAGTGGCCACTGCCCCAGCACCGCTCTGAGAGCTGCCGTGACTCGCCGGGGACATGGGGTCTGCCAGTGTGGCTCTTTGCCCGCCTCGTCCTCGCAGCAGCCCTGCCCTAGTAGCAGGCCTCAAGCTCTTGTGTCCTCTCCACGTCTCCTGCTGCTGTCACTGCTGCTGGTGACGGCTGGTCTGTTCCTGCTTCTCTCGCTGCGGTGGAGTTAGCAGCATCCCACACAACCCTGGGGTGCCTGGAGTGGGTTTGGGGCTCTGGGGAGGTGGGGTGCGTCTCTGCTAGCCCCAGGTGGCCACTTCATGCTGGAGCTGCAGCTTCGAGGTTGGTCTTGCCTGGGGGGTTCAAGTAGCACTGAGCCGCGGGGAAGTTGTGGTGGGGCTCCTTGCCGTGGCTGAGCAGAGCAGATGTCCCCAGGCTTGTCCCCAGGCTTGTCTCCTGCAGCCTTGTGCTCTGAGCAGCACTGGAGTTGGCTCGGCCTCTTGGAGGGTGGAAGGATGTGTGGAAGGATGTGGAAGGATGGAGCACCTCAGGCTCACCAGTCTCTTCATTGTGAATTTTTTTTTTGTGTTGTGTCTTGCAGAAATAACATTCATCCCAGATTTGATGATAATGAAAATACAGAAAAAAGAAAAGCAGGTTTGTGACCCTCTCTCCTTCTCCCAACTCAGCGGCAAGGCCTGGGGGCCGTGTCCTGTGTGTGAGCTGCTGCAGCTGATGTGTGGTGGGCAGGGGGCCTGGGGGGACCGTGCATTTCCAGACAGGGCCACAGCTCAGAGCTCCAGATTTGACCTGAGCTGCGGCCTGGAGCGGGTGAGTCTGATGGGGGCAGCTGGACAAGGTGGGTTTGTCTTCAGTCGTGGGAATGCTCTTGATTGGGTTCTGTTCCCTGTGGAGGAGCAGCTCTTCTTTTCCCTCAAGGTCCCTAGCACTGGTTCTTGTTTGGATCTGATCCCATCGTCGTCACGGAGCCACGCGTTTGCTGTGATTGCTGCTAATCCACCACATTGCGGGAGTGACACCAGTGGAGAGGCTGGGGAGGGTGGTGGCTGGGGGGTGGCGAGCGCTTGGCCAGGGAATCCTCCCTTGCTCAGAAATAATCCATCCCACCAAGCTGCCGTCTCTGAATTGCTGCATCGGGTCATAACTACCTGCTGCTC
>NW_010391406.1:37839-39301 GCF_000710305.1 Buceros rhinoceros silvestris | reverse complement strand
GGTTGAGGTGGTGGGGTGTGCATTAGCGTGCGCGGAGGAGGAACCCGGCCGGCGCCGCTCTGATAAGGGGAAGGACCTGTTCCGTGCGTGGAGACTCGCTCTGCCTGCTGGGCTGAAATACAGCTGGAGGTGCAAAAGAAACCGCTCCACCCTGAGCTGATTTGTGTCAGTGCTGCTTTTAATGGGAAACATTAAAGTGGGCACCGAGCAAAGATGTGAATCTGCTGGGGAGCACGAGCTGGTGCCATTTCTGGGCAGCCCCGAAGCAGCCTCTCCATGCTGCCGAGGCAGGTTATGGGGAGGAGGAAGGGAGGGAGGGAAGGGTCGGGGAGAGTGGGAGTGCTGCTCTGAGGTGGGTGCAGGAAGGTGTGTGTGCAGAGCACCTGTGCTGCGGTGCGTTTATCAGGCTGCCCTAGAGATGCTGTGGAACAGCAGAGCCAGCCTCAAGGCGAGGAGGAATGGAGCGTGGCCGGTCTGGTACCGTACCAGGACTGCTGGATTGCGGCTGCCAGGGCAGCGGGGAGGCCTGGAGCAGAGCAGGGCGCTCTGCGGCTCAGGCGAGCGATCTCTGTCCTCTGGTAACAAAGCCCTGGTAAGAAATTCCCTCCGCTCCATGGGTCTAACAGAGCCTTGGCTGCTCTGGGAGTGGGGTTGCTGCAGTGACGTGGGTTTTAAGTGCAGCAAAACTGTCCTCTCCAGCACCTGGAGATTACAGAGGGCTCAGCTGCCAGCGCGCTCTGTGTAGCTGTCCCTGCAGATGAGGTCTGGGAGGGACGTCCAGGCATGCCAGTGTGGGCAGGGAGGGGCAGGGGCCGAGCTGCTCACCTCCTGAGCTCTCTGAGCCACTGCGGTGTAGGACAGTCCTTGCAGCAGGTCACAGGGTGGGCTGCAGCATTCCCGCGGTCGCCAGCTCTGCAGAGGCGATGCTGGGGTGTCCCCAGAAGGGTCTGGGCAGCTGCCATGAGGTCAGTGTTTGGAGCAAAGCCTGGCCAAGCAGGGCTCCTGGGGTGCTCTGGTTCCTGATGCATGTGGCCCCTTCACCTCGCTCCCTGGGGCGGTGGCTCCCTGCCCTGCTCTGCAGAGCCTGCTGAGTGGTTTCAGGGACAAAGCTAAGAGAGATGCCATCCCATGTCCCACTGGACACCTGAGCCCACAGCTCCCACTCTGTCACAGACTCCTCATGATGCCAAGGAGGGCTGTTGCCTTCAGAAGTCCCTTGAGCAGTCTCTGTGGAGAAGATGAGGTGCTCGTGTGGTTCCCAGGGCTCTCAGGGTCATGCATTTCCGCGTGTCTCCCTGCCAGCCTCTCACCTGCAGAAGCTCCATCTTGGTCATCATGTAGGTGTGGCTTCAGGCCCACGGGTCCACTCTCCATATTGGTGAGGGGTGGCAGGAGAGCTGGCAGCTTCCTTTGGCAGTGGGTTGTGGATGCGCCTGCTCCTTTCCCAAGGTGTGGCTGCCCT
>NW_010391406.1:36488-37786 GCF_000710305.1 Buceros rhinoceros silvestris | reverse complement strand
GCGCCTGCTCCGTTCCCAAGGTGTGGCTGCCCTGATCAAGTGTCTTGTCCTGCACTTGTCTATTACAGTGGATTGGGAAGCCTGGGCTGGAGAGCTGGGGTCTGGCAGCAGGCTGACCTGGCAGGAGCTCTGGCACCTCTGCGCTGCCCCGTGCTCCCCGTAGCTGTGACACCCTCTTGCACAGCCTGGGCTGGCTCCAGGGGCAGGCACTGCCAGCTGGGGCACCAGAGGAGGGGCTGGTGGCAGCGCAGGCTGGGGCTCTGTTTGCACAACTCTTCTTCCTTAGTACAGCATGAAAATCTGGTGGATTTGTCACCGAGCTGTGACTAACTCGTGACACCTGTCACTTTCCTCGTGACTTAGGAGGCTTCGTGCCAGAGTGCTGTGTCTGCAGGCGGAGGTGGGACAGGGGTGCCTACTTACCCGGGGAGCAGTGGCAAGCGATGGGTTTTCTTTGAAGGCTTTGGCAGCACCATCCTTCCCCGGGCTGCCTCTCCCGTCTGTGTCCTGCTCCTCCCTGGGCACTGAAGGGTCTTCTACTCCTGCGTATTTCTGTCAAGCTCTGACCTGTTGAGTAACCTCAGAAGTACTGAACCAAAATAAATGCAGTTATCCCACAGTGCCTGGAAATGTCCTTATTCTACAGCCGTGGAAATGCTCCATCCTACACGTGCTGGGCAGCACTGCCTGCTGCTTGGGGAGGGCAGGGACGGGGAGCCCTGCGACCCCTTAGCTCCTGCCTTCTCCTCGAGGCCTCTTCTGACTCCTCAGCCTGGGCTTGGAAGTGGTGGGAATGACCTGATCCCCAGTGGGGCATGGCTGGCGGCGTGGGCAGGCAGCAGGGAACAGCCCAGCTCAAGCACTCACTGCATCACATGAAGCTTTTTCCAGAATTTTATGGGTCTGTTTAAGTGAAACATGAGCTTTGATGTCTCACTAATTGCAAACGCTGTCAAGGGCTGTTCCTGGAGCAGTGTCCTGAGGGCAGCGGGGAGCTGGTGCAGGGGAATGGGGGCTCCCCAGCCTGAGGGCACTTGTGGCTCTGTCCCGGCTGTGTTCGTGGGCTCTTGGCCCATCTCGGGCTTTTTCTGTGTGACGAGGCTGTCAGGTGCGATGACCGTCGGTGCTGGGTGCATGGAGGAGTCCTGCTTTGCTGAGCAGTGAGTGGGCACCTGTGCTGGTAGGGATGAAGGGTGGGGGGAGCGGTGAGCTGCCAGGGTGCCCTGCTCCTCCACCATAGCCTGCAGTGCTGGTCCTGCTCCTCCCCGTGGTCAGGCCTTCCTCTTCCCATGCTCTTT
>NW_010391406.1:33390-36342 GCF_000710305.1 Buceros rhinoceros silvestris | reverse complement strand
CCCTCCTTCCCCTCTACGACCGAGAAGTGTTTGGGGCAGACACCCTCGCCAGCCCCTGCCCCTGCTGTGCCCTGCTCCAAGTGGGGGGACACGTGTGCCCACTGCCAGGGCTGGCTGGGACATGGGATGGAGCTTCCTGGCTGTAGCTGTTGAGGGCTGTGTCGTGGTGGAGCTTCTCGGGAAGGGAGCCAGGCCCCACCTCCGTCACGCACATCCCGTGGTGACTGCAGAGCCTGCCTGCTCGGAGGCACGACAGAGGGTGGCACCAGGTATTTTTAGCTTCTGCTGCATTGCATTAAGAGCTGGAAATGAGGGGTGTGGACACCCAGCGACTGGGATATGACAGCCTGGGCCGTGCACACCACTGGCGGAGATGGCAGCTGCCCGAGAGGGTCCTCCACAGCCTGCTGGAACGCTGAGGGTGGAGAAAGCAGCCGTTGCCGCTCCAGCGTGGGGCTCTGCAGCCAGCTGTGTGGACAAAGTGGGCTGGTGGCTGGCAGCGTGGCCATCCCAGGGAGGCAGCACGGTGTGACAGTGCCCATCTCAAGCTGCTGGCATGGTGGCAGCCTGGCTGGTGCCTTTGGCCAGTGCCGTGGGGGGAAGCTGAGCAGCTGGGGTGCTGGGCAGCCCCTGGACATTGGTCTCTGTCTAAGGAGCATGGAAACCTGTGACGACTTCTGCAGTCAGGGTCCCCGTGGACACTCTGCAGATAGGACCGATCCCTGTGGGGTTTGAGCTGTGCCCTAAACCAAATTCTGCGGGGTTGTCCTGCTTCTCCTGGGGGCTGCAGGATGCCTGGCCCAGCTGGCAGCAAACAGGGTTGAATGGTGCTGGCACTTGTGTGCGAGATGGCATGTGGCCTGGCCACCACTGCTGACTCTGGTCACTGGTCACACAGGAGGATGCTCTGGGGGTGTTGTCCGAGCCTGGTGGCCGGGAGAGCTAGTTTTGCTCTTGGTGATGACTATGAGAAGGGTTCAGTCATGGCCTCCTCACAGGATAGAGCTGCTATTCAGACCTGAGACTGGGGCAGAGCTTTGCCCTGCTGGGAACACCCTGCTCTTGGGAAAGCCTGCAGGGCTCAGGGCAGGGTAGGCAGTGGGCTGGGCATCAGGCTCTTGCTCCTTTCCCCTTCCCCTGTGACTTCTGCCACTCGGGTCCGGCGGAGCCTCTGTCTGCTCCTGCGATTCTGGGTACCTCACGGCAAGTGCATAAGCTGTGTGATTGAGGCCCCTTTTCGGAGCAGGAGAAGGTGCTGGGCTGCCCCGCTGTGGGGTGGGAGCCCAGGAGCGCTGGAGGCAGGGAAGGTGACGTGGTCTCTCAGGCCATGCAGAGAGCGGGGCTCAGGGTGTGTGATGTTCCCTCCTGGCTGGTCACAAGGTGCAGGATCTTCTGCCCCATCCAGCCCCACCTGAGCCCTGCTGCTGTCCCTCTCCAGGTGCCTGGGCCCAGTTTTCTCTTGTCTTCATCCAAAGCTGCTGCTGTTCTCCATTCTCACTTGCTCCTTGGGACTCATCCTGTAATGTCCTAGTGTCAGCCTGGCCCCCTGTCCCAGCTGCATGTTCCCCCGTTCCCCATCCCCAATTCCCTCCCTTTCCCTTGCTGCCTTCTCTTTGTTCCCCCTCGTTGCTGCTCTCCACGCTTCCCTTTGCAGGTACCTGGTGCAGGCAGAGCAAGGGTGAGGATGAAGGTTTGGACGTCGCAGATGGTCCTGCTGGCCCCGGGCTGGTGCAGGCCCTGGGCAGTTGTGGGGAGCACCCTGCTGAGCTTTGCTGCACCAGAGTTCCCTGCACACGAGTGGAGTTGCTAAAGTGTTCCCTCAGGTCCCTGTGACCCAGCTCCGCTCTCTCCCAGCGGGCTCAGAGACTGTGGGCCGGGGCAGCTGGTATATCTCACAGGTTCAGCACTTCGGGAGAGAGGAGCAAGCCCCTTGAGGACCAGGGGTGGGAGCCGCTTTGCCTCCCATCTCCTGGTGGCGTTTTCCCTGGAGTCCTGAAGAAAAACTAGGAAGTCAAGTCAAACTGGGACTACAAAAGTAATGAAACAATTCTAAGTTAAGGGAACTCACCGTTAAGGCCCACCCTCACCTTGGCTTTGCCCCCCAAAGGGGTCACGCAGTTACAAGTGCTCTCTGTGAGCCTTCACAGCTCTCTGGAGAGGTTTTACCTGGTTTCTTTCTCCTGACCTTCTCTTTGACAGTAGTGAGATGCATAGGAGATGCATAGTGAGATGCATAGCTCCAGCTGCTGCTGAGGGAATTCCTTTCCTGTATAGAATGTAATTTATAGAAGAGTCCTCTGGGAATAAAAAGATGCACAGACATTACATAGGATTGTGTTCTGAAAATGTAAAATCATTACAATTGTCTGTTGGATTGCGTGTGAGAAGATGTGTACAAGAAGCTGTTCAATGGGAGATGATGTTTCTCTTTAGAAAAAAGACAGTATTCTGGAAGTTCAAAAGTGAACCTGTAAAACAAGGCAGGACTGGAAAGGTTTCTAGGAACCACATGCTGAAGACACAGAGGCACGTTTGGCGTTTGGGAAGGGACAAGGAACGGCAGAAGCCCTCCTGCTGCTGTCTGGCTCCTCTGTGGTGCGCCTGCTTTCCTGCTGCCACCCCAAAGCTGACGGGGCCAGAAGAGGTGCAGAGTGGCCCGAGAGCTGTCCCAGCCTCCTGCGAGGAGAGGGTCACTTGTCACCTGTACCTTAGCTGGGCCAAGAGAGCTCTGCGGGGGAGGGATGCGATGGTGAACGGCACAGCAGTGAGTGGGACAGAGCGGGTAACAAGGAAATCCTCCTTCGTACTCTCACACCTCGAGAACCAGAAGCCACTTAGGAGGGCAGCACGATTTAAACCAGTTCAGTGGTTTTTCCCAGGCTGTACCAGTTCGCAGCACCAACTGCCACTGGCTGCAGTGGCGCCCGTGGCTGGGCGAGGGGGGTGCGCGGC
>NW_010391406.1:30760-33145 GCF_000710305.1 Buceros rhinoceros silvestris | reverse complement strand
TGGTCTGGAGCAGGCCAGGGGAGCTGCAGCCACTGTCCTGGGGCTGCGGTGTGCCAGGCTCAGGCTCCTGAAGCTGGACTCTTTGTGCCCTGCGAAGGGAGTCTGAAGGTGGTGGTGTGTCACTGCTGGCTCTTGCTGCAGACACAGTGGCCAGTGGCCCAGGCAAAGCTGTGGGGAGCCTGGTGGTTGGTGGAGATGTGTGTCTCAGGCCACCCAGCCTGGAGGTCACTACTGCAGCAGAGCTCCCTGCGGTGTGTGTCCCCGCTGGTGTGGCAAGGGCTCTTCAGCTCCTTGCCGTGTGGAGGCAGAGCGGGGGTTCCCCAGGGCACTGGAACAGTGGCCGATGGTCTGGCCCAGGGACACTGCCCCAGAGACCGGCCAGGCAGCCAGGCAAGCTGTGAGCGAGCTTTGAAGTCATACAGGAGCGTAGAGAACACTGGTGCTGCTCTCTCTTCTCCTGTTGATGAGACACCAGGATAAACCAAACTGCATCAAGGGGAGGTAGGAAAAGGCTCACAGCTGTACGCCGAGCTCCGACTGCAGACCTGAGCTCGGCAGCACAGTCCTGTGTGGACGGAAGGAGCTTGCCGTGGGTTGGAGGAGCATGACATGGAGCCTCTTCCCCTCAAGGCAAACCAGGCAGCCTTGGGTGCCACAGGGTTTCTGGGCAGACAGGACCTTGACCACGCTTGGAGTGGGGGTACTGGCTTCCCAGCCCCACTGTGCTTCTACCTGTGCAAGCCCTGGCCAGGAGCTGCTCAGTCCCACAGGCTGGTGTTCGACAGCCCTTTCTTTCATGGCAGAGCTGGTGCCAGAAGCTCTGGCTGCTCCGGCTGTAGGCCAGTGCTGCTGACTCGTGCCAGTGCTGCTGACTGGTACCAGCACTGCTGACTGGTACCAGCGCTGCTGACTCGTGCCAGTGCTGCTGACTGGTACCAGCACTGCTGACTTGTACCAGCGCTGCTGACTGGTACCAGTGCTGCTGCCCCTTTGCAGCAGGCTGTGACATCTGGTGCCCTCGGGACATCCCGTGGCAAAGCGCTGGCACTGCTGGGTCTGGGGGCCTGCGGCACTGCCTGGGGAGCGTGCTGGGGTGGACACATCTGCTCCCGCCACCAGGGCTTGGCCGCAGGCTGAGGGGCTGTTGGCAAAGCGCTGCCACGGTGGGGTCTGGGGGCCTGCGGCACGGCCTGGGGAGCGTGCTGGGGTGGACACATCTGCTCCCGCCACCAGGGCTTGGCCGCAGGCTGAGGGGCTGTTGGCAGCCAAGAGGTGATGGAGGAGGAGCAGAAGCGTTGCTTGCATTTTCGCACACCTCTGCCAGCTTGCAGTGGTTTGCGTAAAGCATTTCTGTTGCGACAAGGGCTCGTGGCAGGCGGGGATGTCCTCGTCAGCCATCCCCGAAATGCCCGTTTGATTTGCCTAAGCAGCACAATGCAGGCATGAGGCAGACCCCACAAAGTAGGTCACGGTTTGAGGCCGGCTCTTCTGACAGCTTTATCAGCCCATCTCAGGCCATGACCTGGGGCTGCTGCCAGGCATGGACATGCCCATGGTGAGCGGGACCTGCCTGGGCTCCACTGGAGCTGTAGGTGCAGAGGGCGGATGGGCTTGGGGGGAGCGCCTGGACCGCTTGGCTGGTGTGCAGTGGTGGAAATCCTGAGCCAGTTTTGGCACTCCCTGCTCCACGCTGGTGTGCTGCAAGTTGCTGATGCAGGCAACAAGAGGGACCCATGTCACCATGCCTGGCCAGCATGGCTCAGCTCCCCTGGGCACAGGCTGTTGGGGATGGAGCTGCTCCAGGTGCTCAGTGCTGCTCTCAGTCCTGGCCCAGACCCATGGGTGAGCCAGGGAGCCCCCTCCAGGCAGGTCCGGTGGCACCACGGGTGTCCACGGTATCACCACAGTATGCTGTTGATGATCTGCCTGGATATGGGCAGCCCCTTGTGAGTCTCAGGGCTGCTGGCTGTGGCTGGGAAGGGGGTTCACCCTCCCGCTGTGCCAGGATGCCGAAGATGTGCTCTCCATCTGGTTAACTGCACTGAGCTACTGTTCAGCACAGGAGCAAAAGGAGATCCAGGCTCTTGGAGGTTTGGGGCTTTGTAGCTAATCCAGTTACTTGTTCCAGCTGATCCCCAGCTTGCAAGATCTGAGCCGTGCAAAAGCTGGGACTGGTCTTGTTGCTCAGCCTGTGGGCTCAGAGGCAGTGCTCTAGTGCTGATACTCTCCCACCACAGAACACCTTCCCCTGAATTTCTTGGGTGCACTTTCATGGCTTGCCTATGTGCTAGGACAGTTGCTGTTCCCTGTCGCTGGACGCTGGAGCAGAGCAGCAGCAGGGACCAGGGCAGAGCGCGGGCGGTGGCCACAGGCGGGCAGAGATGC
>NW_010391406.1:30316-30605 GCF_000710305.1 Buceros rhinoceros silvestris | reverse complement strand
AGATGTGGTGGCAGCCTGTGAGGCTGCTGCTGGGGCTTTGGGGGCCTTTTCCCCCATTGCAGCCTGTTTCGTTTAATGCTTCCATCTAATCCAGATCAGAAATCTGAGTGTCAGAGTGCCCTGCAGACCACCCCAAAGGGGCTCCGGTCTTCAGCCCGTAGGGTGTCGATATTTTCATCTTTCCCACAGCTCTGGGGTATCTGAAGAGCCGGATGGTGCTGGGGGTCGGTGGGGCCAGGCATTGCTGCGGAGGCACTGGCCCCTCAGCACAAGGCAAGTGGCTTGTGAA
>NW_010391406.1:29901-30138 GCF_000710305.1 Buceros rhinoceros silvestris | reverse complement strand
CCCTGGTCCGGGCAGCCATGGTGCAGGGTGCTGGGGCGAGCATGGCCACCATCCCCACGGTCACCCACAGCGTCCCCCCGGGGCTGGTGGGATGGGCCTGGCACGGCTCAGCCCTGCGCCTTGTTTCACGGACGGCCACCAAACGCCACTCTGCAGGACCAGCTTTCCAGCCCGGTCGTGCTGCTGGGCTTGGTCTGGTGCTGCTCTGCCAGCCCTGTGGTGGGATCCAAGAGATTC
>NW_010391406.1:29464-29729 GCF_000710305.1 Buceros rhinoceros silvestris | reverse complement strand
AATTGCCCCCTCCAGCCCCGCCAGCCCGGGCTGCTCTCAAGGAGCCGGGACGCTGCTCATGAGCCTGGGCTCTGTATCGCAGACACTGCTGCTGCTCTTCTCCCTCTGGGCCGGCCGTGGACCACCGGGGAGCAGCTGGGTGGCTGTCAGTGTTCAGTGCTGGAAAGTTTGCAGGAAGTGAAGGACGAGCTGGGGCAGGAAGAGCAGCTCCACCCTCCTGGGCTGGAGGGTGCCAGGGTGCCCAGCGGCTCCCAGAAGGGTGCTT
>NW_010391406.1:29003-29270 GCF_000710305.1 Buceros rhinoceros silvestris | reverse complement strand
GAGGGGCTGCGAGGCTGCTTAGTTCCCCCTTCCTGCCCTGCCGGGACCCCCCCTGGCTCTGGGCAGCGAGCAGGAGGTGGCCTGGGTGTGAGGGTCCCTCTGGGTCCCAGTGGAGTGGGGTATGGACTGTGTGGAGGGGCACAGCCTCCCCTCGGGACCCTCCTGTCCCCACCTCGGGCTGGTGGGGAGCCGAAGGGCCTCTTAGCTGTCAGCTCTGTTGGCCAGGGAAGGGGGGTCCTGCCCATAGAGCTTTACCTGCGAGTGGTG
>NW_010391406.1:27672-28889 GCF_000710305.1 Buceros rhinoceros silvestris | reverse complement strand
AGGGGGGTCCTGCCCATAGAGCTTCACCTGCGAGTGGTGGCTACTTGCTGTAGTCCCGCGAATGTCATGGGACGTTGCTCGCACTGCACCCGGGTGGTTGCTGTTCCTGTATGTGCCCATGCTTCACCCGCCACCTTTCTGCTCTCTCCGCAGCCACTGAGCCTGACAGCGCTGAGCCGCTCCCCGATGTCGGCTGCCTGGGAGTGCAAGGCGCAGGACCCCTTCGCCAGCAGCGAGGAGCAGGACGAGGTGCCCCAGCAAGTGACAGCGACGGACACGGACACAGACACAGGTGGCCAGTGCCAGTGCCCAGAGGAGGAGCCCGACGGGGCTCCGCAGAAGCGGACAAGCTCCCAGAATGGGATGCAGGACAGTGGGGGTGGGGGCACGGGCGTGAAGAAGAAACGGAAGAAAAAGGATGTGAGAGTGCACGAAGTGGGAGAAAAAGCAGCTGTGGAGATGAAACCAAAGAGGAGGAGAGAGGCTAAAGAACCAAAAGAGCCCAAAAAGGTGAAGGAGCCCAAGAAGCCGAAGGAGCCCAAGCAGAGGGAGGTGACCAAGAAGCCTCGGAAACCTCGGGAACCCAAGGTCCCCAAGGAGCCTAAAGACAAGAAGAGTGGCTCTGAGCCTGCTCCCAGAGCAAGACCCAGGAAGAGCAGGTGAGTGGTGGGGTGACCTTGTTGCTGTGCCTGGTGCAGACGGGGCCGTGGGCTGGCAGGAGCTTCAGCTGAGAGAGCTGCGCTGGGCCACCTCGGGGCAGGGTGTGCAGGCTCCTCGTGCGGAAGGCAGGATGTGCCAGGACAAGCTCTCCGACCATGCAGAGATGGGGCAGGCAGGCGTCCTTTTGGAGATGAGGCCCTGTGAGACCCCAAATCTGGAGAGGATCGAAGAGTCTTGGCCTCTCCTTGGCCTGTCCTTTGTGCCGAGTGTCCTGGGGGCAGAGGGGCCCTTAGGGAGGTGTCTCAGCAGGTCAGCGAGGGGCCGTGCAGCAGAAAGCCTGTCATTGCGGGTTTGGGGCCCAGGCAGAGGGCGGGAGAGTGAGATGACGCTGGGCTGTCTGTGCAGACAGGAGTCCCCGCGCTCCCGGGGGCCACAGCCTGGCATCCCACGGCTCACGTCTGAGAGGGTGGTGGAGCACGTGCCAGCTCCTCTCCCTCTCCTGGGGAGCAGGACCTGTCCCTCCCCTGCAGCGGAGCTGTGCTGGCAGCCAGGGCTGG
>NW_010391406.1:24232-27525 GCF_000710305.1 Buceros rhinoceros silvestris | reverse complement strand
GACTCCCTTGTACTGCACAGCCCAGCGCCACCGCCTCCGGTAATTCCTCGTCCTTTTAATTAGCAGACTGGCTGGCCTGAAGCTCTGATGTCTTTTTAATTGGGAATGTGTGCAGACAGCAGAGCAGGTCTGCACAGCACCAGTGTCACTTGGTTTACTGTCATGGATGGGAGAGAATAAGTGTTTTTGGAGAGTCCTGCCCAGAGCAGGGATAGGGGCTGGGGCTGGGCCCTCCCCATGTGCAGTGGATAACCCCCAGGGTTAATATTTCTCTGCTGTAATGGGGTTAGTACAGGAGCCAGCTGGGAACTTTTCAGCAAAACCTTTCTGTTAGAAAACCACCAGTTTGATGGACCTTCTCGAGGGCACGTCCCTGGAAATGGTCACCAGAGTGGGTGTCCCAGGGTGTGTGGGATTTGCCCGCCTCTCTCCCACCGGGGCTGCCCCCAGGACACATATGCAGGGCGAGGGCTGAGCCCCTGATCTCCCACAGCCTTGCGCCTTCGCTGACAGCCAGGCCCTAGAGCAGCCAGGGCAGCACCGGTGCCATTGACGTGGGCTGGTGGTGGACAGGAGAAGGCATGGGGCAGTGGAGCTCCCACGCCAGGCTGACGGTGACCCCAGTGACCTGGGCTGGGCAGTGCTGCCACTTCTGGCATTCCCTGAGTCATAGTGGGCCAGTGAGCCAGAGCAGATGGGGGTGGGCAGATCAAGCAGACAGTGCTGGCAGCGTGAGGGAAGGGCTCCTCAAGGTCCCAGGGAGGGCTGTGGCAGAGGGGCTGGAGGTGGAGAGGGGAGGAGAGGGGCTGCAGTCAGGGGAGAGAGGGATGAAGCCCATATAAAGGCAGAATCAGGCACTGAGAAGGATCGTGGGGTGAGGGATGCAGCCAGCGGCTTCTCCTAATGACAACTCTGCTCCACCAGCAAGAAACTGCCATATGGGCAGGTCACAGAGGTCCACCCTTGTGCTGGGACCTTTGGGACCGGACCAAAGCAGGGGAAACCTGGGGAAGAGCAGACTGTGGTGCTTGGGCTCCTGGAGGCACTCATGGCTCCTGTCCAGGAGCTTGTTGCCACCCTGGCAGGTCCCTTGTGCCTTCACTAAAAGCAGCCCATGGCAGTGCGAGCTGCCGCGGGCAGCTGGTGGGCAGGTCTCTGCCAGACACGGGGATTGTCTTGGAGTGACCCCAGCTGCCGAGCAGGAGACCCTGGTCCCTCCTGCAGAAGCATGGCAGGGTCTGGGGGTACCAGGAGGGGGGATCCAGTTGCTGCTGGGGGTCAGCGTGCAGAGTGCTGGTGAAGGGTCACTTCATGCAAAAAAGACGAATTAGTAACTCCGAAACACATGGTGCAGCCAGGGGAAACCATGTGGGGGAGTCCGGGAGTGCCACAAGCTCTGTCCTTTCCTGCTGCCCTGTCCCAGTGGCGCCTGAGCCTGCAGTGCTTCCTCCTCTCACCTGCACCTGCCGGGAGGACCTGGGTCCGCCCCTGCTGCTTGGCAGGTCCAGCCCGCGGGTCCTCTTCGCAGCTTGCCCCCTCCGCAGTCACTCTTCAAGCCTCTTCTCGCTCTGTCGCCTCAGCCTCTGGGTGACGCCCCAGCAAGCTCGCCCCAGGAGGAATGACCACTGGGTGGAGGCACCCGTGGGTGCCCGGGTGGAAGCTCCGCAGGGAACAAGCTGTGTGTCCCCTGCGCCCAGTGCCCAGGACAGAGCAAGGAGTGGGGCTGGGGCCCCGGGCAGCGCAGGGAGGGAGAGGCGAGCGGCGGCAGCAGGGCGAGCACCGCGTGCGGGTGAAATGATTGCGGGGAGTCCTCTAAGTGGCAGGTAATGGGGGCGTAATTCCTTCTAAATTATTTCCAATCATAGCCAACTACCGGTTCATGAATGAAGCAGTTGTTAACTGTGACTCACAAATCAATACCGCGGGAGTTACTGCTGGGGTGAAGCAGCGCTCGCAGCGCGGTTTCAGGGCCTCTCATTGAAGTGTGGGTGCATGGCCAGGGCATTTTTGGCCTGAACAGCCAAAACAGAGTTCTAACTGCTTGATTTTTCGCTGGTCCCTGGCAAACAGTGATTTTTCTGATGAAGGAGGGGTGAAACCTCAACATGGTTTTGAAACCACCCGTTCCTCTGCTGCTGTGCAGTCCGGGGTGTGGAGAGGACGGGTGACAAGGCTGTGAGAGAGGAGGGGGATGTTGCTCAGCCCAGGAACTGGCACCAACCCTTTGAAATCTCTCCCTTGACAGTGTTCCTGGCAGAGGGCAAGGATGGTTGGGTGCGTTGGGAGCTGGTGCTTCTTGCCCTTCCACAAGGGCACGTTCTCTTGTGCAGGCAGGTTGTGGTGGGTGCTGGGTGCCAGGCAGACCAGGTGGCCCTGACCCCAAAGCATGCCACGGGGCTGGACCACGTCATCGCACCTTTTGTGTTTGTGAGAAAGTGATGGGATTCCCTGGAAGCTGGACTGAATCTCCTCTGCGACCTGAGCACAGAGGACAGTGGCCCAGTGGGGCAGAGCCTCCGGGCAGGCCCCTGGAGGTGGTGGTGACCGCTGTGGTCACCAGTGGGACGAGGACCTGCATCTTCCCAGTGTTTGTGGTGATCACGGGCATAACCTCCCTCTGGCCGAAGGCACAGGCCAGTGTCTGCTCAGCTGCCGTCCTGGGAGGGGGCTCAGTGCTGCGATTCAGAGAAGACAGACCATGAGCTGGAGCAGCGTCTGCCTCCACGCCGGTGTGGAGGTTTACTGGCTCTGGCAGGGCTCTGTGACACGTGTGGGGGTGGCTGGCAGGAGAGTCGGTGCTTCTCAGCCTGGGCTGAAGGGCTTGTCTCTGGGGTGCCAGGACACAGGTTGCCTCCGTTGCTGCTGAGCTGTATTCCTGACTGCCCTCGGTGCAGGCTGTGACTGTGAGTGCTCTGCTTGGAGCAGGCACCTCAGCGCCCTGAACCACCAGGGCTGCTGGCAGGGAGATCCTCCTGACGCCTGCATGGGCACAGGTCCCTGTCTCGGTCTCCCGAGGCTCTCTCCAGAGGCTGCTGTGCTCTGGACAGGACCTGCCCTCGCTGTGGAGACTTCATGGTCCGGGCTGGGGTCACGCTGCTTGGAGGGGGGAGGTTGGCCCGGTTCCTCCTGGCTCATTGCCACGCCTGAGCCACCATGCCGAGCATCCTGACCTCACACATCTGGGCTCCCTGTGCCAGAGGAGCAGTGAGGGCTGGCCACAAGCTGAGCCCCATCTCCTGCAGCCCCTGCAGGGCTGTTCCCCTGGCTGGGGGGCGACCCCAGCACACCTCCGC
>NW_010391406.1:23778-24127 GCF_000710305.1 Buceros rhinoceros silvestris | reverse complement strand
GCCCCCCCCAGCCCCTCTCTGCCCCATGCCAGGCTGGGGCAGGTGGACCCTTTCATCCCAGTGTACTGGAATGAGATGGAGAAATGCTTGATGGTGATTAATGAGCATCACCGACTGGAGATCCCCAAGGCTGGGGGTGGCCCCAGGATCCTTGAGCTGCCTCTGGGTGATCCGTGGGGGCAGAGCCCTGTGAAGGTGCCTGCTGGCTTTCCCCAGGATCCTTAGAACAAAATCTAACTGTCAGTCTATCTTGGCAGTAAGGACACCCCTGTGGAGAAGAAGAAGAAAGGGAAGAGGAAAAATGAGATCCCAGTGAACAGTTTGGAATTTGCTCCAAATCTCCTGAGCC
>NW_010391406.1:22965-23552 GCF_000710305.1 Buceros rhinoceros silvestris | reverse complement strand
GTGGGAAATCCTGGCTGCTGCTGTGTGGGAGAAGAGCCTGGCCCCAGGGTGCAGCGATCAGAGAGCATGTCGAGCAGTGAGACTGGTGGACCAGGAGGTCCTTGGTCTGCCCATCTGCCCCAGGACTGTCTTTTTCACCCCAAACCCAGAAACGTCGCTCAGGACGGCAGGTGAAGAGGAGGAAGTACAACGAGGACCTGGATTTCAAGGTGGTGGATGACGACGGTGAGACCATAGCCGTGCTGGGAGCTGGGCGAACCTCCGCGCTCTCCGCCTCCACTCTGGCATGGCAGGCAGAGGTAGGGCTGGTCGTGGATCTGGGGTGACAGCATCCTACCTCCTGCAGGGTGTCTCAGGGCTGTCAGTGCCAAGGTTCGAGGAGGTGGGGGATCCCAGCATGAGGGTGACGTGGGTGTGTGCCTGTCTGGGAGGGCGCAGGCTGGCTTTACAGGCCTGTGAGTGCACAAAGGGGTGGGTGAGAGGCCCACAGGTCCAGCTGTCACCCTCCTGCTTGGGCACTGAGGCCTCGGGAACATGTCGTGTAGCTGGATGTGTCCCTGAAGGCACGACCCCCCCGCTGCCCATGC
>NW_010391406.1:22051-22825 GCF_000710305.1 Buceros rhinoceros silvestris | reverse complement strand
GGGCCGTGTCCCCCCTTTTCTCCCCAGCCTCTGCAGCCCCTATCCGTGATGTTAGTCTTTTAGTTGGGCTCTGCCAGCCATAGGCTTTGTTGGTGCCAGGTCATTGCTTCACCTTCATTGCTGCCCTCCTTCAGCGCCTCGGAGTGTAGTGACACCTACCAGCCAAGCCGCGCTGTGGGCAGCAGGCAGGGACCAGTCAATGTCACCGTGGTTGGGGCCTGGCTGTCCTGCCTGCAGTGCTGGCTCCAGGTGGGTGCTGCAGCTCCTTCCTGCTGCTTTGTGTGGTGGATCCTGCAGCCGATTCCCTCCCTCTGATCGCTAATGAAGCTGCTGGATATTAATAATTGTCACTAATTGTTTCACATAGTTACCGTGTCCCTCTCTAGTCCCCTCTTCACAAGGCTTTGGTGTGGGTGTTAAGCCAGTAAAGAGGCCCTGGCCGATGCTCCCCGCCACGCCAGGAGAGCTCTTGCACCTCCAGCACCCGGGAGATGCTGCCGGTGCTGCTCCAGCTGCTGCCCGGGCCGTGTCCCAGCTGGCCTCCTGACAGGGATCTCTCCAAGTGAGATTCTCAGAGCAGCAGCTGGGAATGGGCTGCCTTTGGCACGTGTCCATGCTGCCACCCTGCTCTCCTCTTAGTCCTGGACTTCCACCTCGATTTGTCCTGCTCCGGATGAATTACTGAGGCTGCTGTCTGACAGCAGCAAGGCTCTCTGCTGAGAGGCTGGTCTGGGCTCCTGCCAGCAGGCCTGTCCACGCCCGGCCGCAGCTCGG
>NW_010391406.1:21709-21980 GCF_000710305.1 Buceros rhinoceros silvestris | reverse complement strand
GGCCTCGTTCGGACGCGACAAAGGCTCTCGGCTGAGAGGCTGCTCTGGGCTCCTGCCAGCAGGCTTGTCCAGGCCTGGCCGCAGCTGGTCCCAGGGCTGGGACTCCCAGTCCTCAGGGCTGCTCTCCCCATGGCCTGGACTTGCAGCTTTCCCCCAGCCACGGTCCTCAGCAGCTCTCTGGGGCAGTACAGGGCTCCTCTGACAGCCCGCAGACCACCAGCCATGAGCCATGGCTGGGCCGCAGGGCAGGGTGGGACCTCCCGGCCCCGGC
>NW_010391406.1:20845-21626 GCF_000710305.1 Buceros rhinoceros silvestris | reverse complement strand
GGGCGGGGCTGCAGGCCGGGGGCGAGGCTCCTGCCCCTGGAGCGCGGGAGCCAGCCGCAGTGGCAGTGCTGTGCCCTAGTCATGTCCACACCAACCCTTAGTGGCCAGGGTCAAGTTGGAGCCCAGTGGCGCCAGGGTAGTTACCTGGGTGTGGGGAATTATCCCTGTGTGCTCCCTCCAGCCACGTTACCCTGGCGTGGGGCAGAGCTCCCCAGACAGGGCAGGAATCCCCCTGGCCCACAGCCCTGCAGCAGAGGGGCCCAGGCCGAGCTGCTGTCACCCTGCTTGCTGTCTTGCCGTGCTGGGTCCGGCGTCCTGCCCCACACAGGGCAGGGGATGCCGAGATGGCGGGTCGGCTGAGGACTGGGGTGTGGAGGGGTTGCTGCAGACCTGGGCACCCCCTTGGCTTTCCCAGAACCTGCGGGTGAGTGATGTGGGACGCCCTGGCTGTCTGACCCTCCCCAGCCTGCCCCGTGCCTTTTTTAGAGGGGTCTTTCTGGTCTGCAAAGGAGCATCTCAGGGCTGCTTTGCCTTGCACGAGACTTTGCCTCTGTCTGAAGGGGACGATCAGAGTCCTCCTCATCCCTGCTCTGCACTTTGCTCTTCCTCCTGCTGTACCATCTCCCAGCCAGGGCAGAACTGGTATTTCCAGTGCTCATGCAAGGTGTGCATATTTGCTGTCTGTCCTCTTCCCTTAACCTTTCCACACCTCTCCTGCCACAGTGAAGACAGGCACGAGCCCGGCTCTTGTCCCTTGGCATTTGGTGAGGCTGGGCCTTGC
>NW_010391406.1:19018-20759 GCF_000710305.1 Buceros rhinoceros silvestris | reverse complement strand
TGGGTGGGGCTGGCCCTGCCACAGCACGAGGCCAGGAGAGCCTTGAGCTCCCCTCTTGCTCTGTGCCTGCCACCACGGAGCTGGAAGCAGGACGGCGTTAGAGCCACCTCCAGCAGAGCTTGTGTGCTTGGCGTGAGGGAGTGGGACGGGTGGGTGGGAGCCTGTGGGTGGCCAGCAGAATCAAAGCCTGTGAGGGAAGGAGGTGACGCTTTGAGCCTGCTGGGAAGAGCTGCATGGCCAGTGGTGGGGTGGTTGCCCATGTCCTGTGGCTGTGGGCAGGTGGCAGCAATGGAGGATGCCTGTGGCAGGGCCCAGCAGCTCCTGCTCCCCGCTCTGCTGGGGCCCTTGGAGCCATCCAGCATGGTAGGGTTGTGTAAATGCCCAGGCAAGTCAGAGATCTGGCACGGAGAGCGCCTGGGAGCAGATCTTCCCATTGTGGCGATTTCCTTCAGAGTCTCGGGACAGAAGTGCGAAGCTCCCTCCTCTTCTCTGGGAGACTTGCTACCCTCTCTGCCTGCCCTGGGCTAGCTGGAAGGACCTGCACAGCTAAACCCAGCAGTGCTGTGGCCTTGCTGGCCCAGGGAGCACAGGGTGAGCGTGGCTGAGCGGACAGTGCCCGCACCCTTGCACCCAGCAAGGTCCCTGCTCCGAGCCAGCTCTGCCTGCCCGGCTGGTGGGCTGGAGAGGAGCGAGGAGCCGCTCTGTGCTGGGAGGGTGGCGGAGGCCCAGCCAGGCAATGAGCTGGGACAACAGCGCTCTGCTCTGCTGTCCCCAGGAGCCTCCTGAGGATGATGCCAATATCATCGAGAAGATCCTTGCCTCCAGGATAGTGCAGAAGGAGGTGAGTGGCAAAGGCGTCGGTGGGGTGGAGGTCCCCGGGCAGAGGAGAGACGGGCCCTGGCTGCTTTGTGCAGCAGGGGCTTGAGCTGTCGCAGCAGTCGGGGCTGCAGGGCTGTTCCCTGCACTCCCTCTTCACAGGGTGCTGATGGAGTATGGCCAGACTGGCACCTTCCTGGGTTGGGGATCAATGTGGTGCCTTTCTGTCCCTGGGCACCACAAAGCCTCTGGAGAGGAGCCAGGCCTGGGCTGATGCCCGGGAGGTGTTTGAGTCCCCTGCGCTCGAGGGTGGCCTCTCACCAAGCTGCCCTGGGACTCTGAGCCTCCGGGGCAGGGAGCGAGCCTTCCCCACTGCCCGTGGGCTGCCCGCAGCCTGTCCGTGCCCAGGTCACAGAGGAGGTACCCCAGGTCTGCACGGGCTCTGGCTGGCACTGACTCTCCTCTCCTTGGTTTCAGGCTCACCCCGGAGGCCTGGCATTCGAGATGGAGGAGTTCTACGTCAAGTACAGGAACTTGTACGTGTGGCATCATGGTGCTCTGCGCTGCGGCAGCAGGCCTTGTACATGCGCTCCCACCTCCGTCCCATGGCCAGCTGCAGCCCCAGCAGCCCTGTCCTGCTGCCCGGGCAGAGGGAGCACGAAAGCCGCTGCAGCCGCACTGCTCAGGCTTGGCCTGGGCCCGAGCCATGGCTTCATCGCGTCAAGTACAGGAACTTGTACGTGTGGCATCATGGTGCTCTGCGCTGCGGCAGCAGGCCTTGTACATGCGCTCCCACCTCCGTCCCATGGCCAGCTGCAGCCCCAGCAGCCCTGTCCTGCTGCCCGGGCAGAGGGAGCACGAAAGCCGCTGCAGCCGCACTGCTCAGGCTTGGCCTGGGCCCGAGCCATGGCTTCATCGTGTCAGG
>NW_010391406.1:16790-18866 GCF_000710305.1 Buceros rhinoceros silvestris | reverse complement strand
TGGCTGGGAGGTCCCTGCTGGTCTGCCTGGTGGGTGGCATCGGGCCCAAAGGCCTCTGGTGACGTTTTGTGGATTTTTTTCTTCCTCTGCAGCTCCTACCTCCACTGTAAGTGGGCAACTCTGGAGGAGCTGGAGAAGGACCCCAGGATCTCCCAGAAGATAAAGCGCTTCCGTAACAAGCAGGCTCAGATGAAGCACATTTTTACCGAGGTGAGAGCTGAGCCTGGCAAGCGGCTGTGTCCGACCCCAGCACGTCTGGGCTGGCTGCAGTGCTCGAGCAGGCCAAAGACTGAGCCCAGCTCCAGAGCCCAAATCCAGGGCTGGGACTGGGCGGGCAGGCAGGACTCGCTGTGCAGCTGGGCCGGCCCCGCCCCAGCTCTGCCGATGCTCAGTCGATGCTCAGTGATCTGGGGCGCTGCCCAGAGCCCTGCCTGTGCCCCTCGCTGACCCTGCGGCGATGCTCAGTGATCTGGGGCGCTGCCCAGAGCCCTGCCTGTGCCCCTCTCTGACCCTGGGGCGATGCTCAGTGATCTGGGGCGCTGCCCAGAGCCCTGCCTGTGCCCCCTCTGACCCTGCGGCAATGCCCAGCCTGCAGCTTGGCATCTCCAGCTTCCAGCTAGTTTGAGTCAGGGTGAGCAGGGAGGGGGATGCTGGAGTGCCACGACAGTGCCCTGAGCACCCATAGTGTCACCGGCAGAGGTGTGGGCAGGGTGACAAATGTCACTTGCCAAGCACTGCCATCCCCAGGAGCGTTGGTGAGTGGGAGAGAGGGGAGGGGCTTTTGTGGTGGAGCAGAGGTGCTATGGAGAGAGCGAGCTGTGAACACTGGGGCTTAGGGCAGCTCCTGCCCGCTGCTAAGTAAGCAGATACCTCTCGTTTAGCATGAATGGTGATCTGTAAGTGATCTTGCTGCTCCAGAGATAGTTGTTGGGTCTCCCCAAACTGCCCTGGACGAGTGTAAATCAGGCCAGCAGGCACCGAAATGTCTCTGTGGACGTAGCTGGGAAGCTGGGGGTGTGTGTCAAATTTCTCACCCCTGAGTCTGTTTGGGGTCTTTCCTGGGATGTGTTGGAACATGCTGTACCAGTAACAATTCAGCAAGGAGCAAATGCTTTTTCCTGTGAGTAACTGGGCCTGGGGAGCTGTGAACATAGAAGCCAGTTTTTTCCCCTTCTGTTGCCCCAGACAACGTGTCTGTCCGAGGACCATGCCAGTCTGAAGCCCTCTCCTCCCCAGGGCTTGCTGGCAGGAGGATCAGCCCTCACCTCGTAAGCAGTCACTGCTGGTGACTGCTGAGCTGAACTGGGGGAGAGGCAGCGGCAGAGGCAGGGAACGAGGTTGTGCCCCTTGCAGAGGAGTGGAGTTCGTCGGGCGCTGTTGTGGTGGCTCTGTGCTGTGGCAGTCCCAGCCCTGGGTGCTGCAGGGAGGCTGGGGCGTACAGCTCAAGGCTTTGTACCCTGGAGCCAGATGGGCTGGAAAGGACGTTCCTGCCTCCCAGCAAGGGCAGCTCGGAGTCCGCAGCCACTCTAAAGCAAGAACTTTGCCTTCTGCAGGGCTCCTGCGTCCTCTCTGCCCAGAGACAGATGCCGAGTACCTGCGTCCAGGGCACTCGGTGTGCTGCCGCAGCCAGCAGCACCCTGGGGACAGATGCCCCGCAGCTGTTCACTTGTCGCTGCCATCTGGTTAACCCTGGAGTCACCTTGAACTCACCTCTTTTTACTCTTTGCTGTCACAGCCTGACGAGGATTTGTTCAACCCGGACTACGTGGAGGTAGATCGAATTCTGGAGGTGGCTCACACGAAGGATCCTGACACTGGGGAGGTGAGTGGCTGCCTCGCTTGCTCTCCCCGCGGAGGGAGGCTTGGCAGGAGGCCCACACCCACAATGTGCATCGTGTGTCACCTCAGGGCACCTTGAGGCCTTCCCAGCCTTGCACAGCCTGAGCCCTGTCCCCAGGGGCCCCTTGGGACAGAGCTGAACGGGGTCGGCTGCCTGTTCCTGCAACGCGCTCCTGGCCGCCGCCTGCGCCCGCGGGCCGGGGCTGAGGCCGGGAGCCCTGCGCTCTCTCTGGACCT
>NW_010391406.1:14524-16758 GCF_000710305.1 Buceros rhinoceros silvestris | reverse complement strand
TGGCCGCAGCCTGTGCCCGCGTGCCGGGGCTGAGGCCGTGAGCCCTGCGCTCTCTCTGAGCCTGGCTCTCCGCGCTGCAGGAGGTGACCCACTACCTGGTGAAGTGGTGCTCACTGCCCTATGAGGAGAGCACCTGGGAGCTGGAGGAGGATGTCGACCCCGGGAAGATTAAAGAGTTCGAAGCCCTCCAAATCCCTCCAGAAATCAAGCACATGGTAACGTACCCAGAGGTAACGTACCCGGCAGGCAGCTCGGGCCCTGGGCAGGCGCGGACTGTCTGTGTCTTGCCGAGGTCCAGCAGTGCTGACCTTGTTGTCCCCACTGCTGCAGTGCAAGCCCCCTATGCTCCTCTCCGGGTGGGTCAGTTAGCGGGATCCAAGGGTGGGATCTGGAGGCCAAGCCCTTGCTGTGAATCAGCTGTCCATGACTGTTCTGAAGTGTTGTCCTGATGAACAGCCCCAAAAGCGGGGTCTGCCCTTGCTGGGTGTTAGCCTCTTCCTCTCCATGAACCTGCTCCTGCTCTCTCCTCCCAGGAGCGCCCGGCATCTGAGTCCTGGCAGAAACTGGAGAAGTCCCGGGAGTATAAGAACAGCAACCAGCTGCGGGAGTATCAGCTGGAGGGAATGAACTGGCTGCTCTTTAACTGGTACAACAGGTGAGGAGGGGCTGGGGCTCTGGTGTGTGCAGAGCTGGGGAGCAGAGCTGACCAACAGCGCCCGGACAGAGCAGCCCCTGGGACCTTCCAGTGCTGGGGCTGGCGGGCAGATGACAGAAAAACTGTGTGTGTCTTAGCTTTGCAACTAAGCCTTCAGGAACATTTCTCCCTGGTAAATGCTGATGAGTCTTGGGGATAGCAGGGCTTAGCTCTAAGGCACCCCTGAGCTTTGGGATTGGCTGGGCCTCTGGTGACCTGTTCCAGTGGCAGGAGGGCAGGAATATGCATGTTCTCAGCTGCAGCTGCCCATCAGTTGTGTCTTTCACTAGCTAGCGTGCACCGTGTTGACAATACCTTTCACACTAACTTTGAGTCCCCCATCTGGCTTGTCCCAGCACTGGTGTGGCCAGCAGGAGCGGGGCAGGGATTGGCCCCCTGTCCTGGGCACTGGTGAGGCTGCACCTCAAACCCTGGGTTCGGTTTTGGGCCCCTCACTCCCAGAAGGACAGCGAGGGGCTGGAGCGTGTCCAGAGCAGGGCAGCAGAGCTGGGGCAGGGTCTGGAGCACAATGCGCTGAGGAGCGGCTGAGGGACCTGGGGGGGTTGAGGCTGGAGCAAAGGAGGCTCCGGGGAGACCTTCTGGCTCTGACAACTCCCTGACAGGAGGGTGGAGCGAGGAGGGGGTCAGTCTCTTCTCCCAAGGAACAAGCTACAGGATGAGACAAAACGGCCTCAAGTCTCATTCCAGGGGAGGTTGAAGTTGTCCCTGAGGAGCCATTTCTGTCCCGTTGGGGTTGTCCCAGCCTGGCCCAGGCTGCCCAGGGCAGTGGTGGAGTCCCCATCCCTGGAGGGGTTTCCCAGCCGCGTGGAGGTGGCGCTGAGGGACAGGGGTCAGTGGGGACCTGGTGGTGCTGGGGGAATGGTTGGACTTGATGTTCTTAAATGTCTCAACCAAAACAATTCTGTGATTCTGTAATCTCACAAGAAGCTGGGTGGTCTGGCTTACCCAGACCGGTTTTGGGCCACTGTACCAATGTCCCCCCACCCTCCACCCTGCAGGGTCAGAAGGGTGTGGGTGGAGGTGATGTGCCAGATATTCCATTGAGTTGGCAACAGGGTGGTTCATTTCCCCTGTCCCTCCCTACAGGAAGAACTGCATTCTGGCTGATGAGATGGGGCTGGGGAAGACAATCCAGTCAATCACCTTCCTCTCAGAAATATTCCTGATGGGCATCCATGGCCCCTTCCTCATCATCGCACCTCTCTCCACCATCACCAACTGGGAGAGGGAGTTCCGCACCTGGACGGAGATGAACGCCATCGTGTACCACGGCAGCCAGATCAGCCGGCAGATGATCCAGCAGTACGAGATGGTGTACAGGGACACACAGGTGAGCACACAACAGTCCCCCACCCCAGCTTCCTTCTCTCGGGAAGCTCTGAGCTGCTGGCACAGGCTCAGGGTGCACAGGGTACGCTCTGTGCGAATGAAGAACAGGCCCAGCTGAGGCAGAAGGGGGAAAGGCAGCAGGGTCCCAGCCGCAGTGCGTGTCCAGGCTGCGGTGTCTGCGCTGGGACAC
>NW_010391406.1:12799-14460 GCF_000710305.1 Buceros rhinoceros silvestris | reverse complement strand
CTGGTCCAGGCTGGTGTGTCTGCCCTGAAGCAGAGTCTGCTTTGGAGATGCAGCCTGTGGCCAGCAAGGAGGCTTGCCTGCTGCTTGAGAGAGAGGATTCTGGAGAAGTCCCAGCTAGGAGCCAGATGCTGACCCTGATGTGTTCACGGGATGTCTGACAGTGTCCTGCCACCCTGCAGGAGTCAAGCGATGCATGTGGTTTGTGTCTCCCTAGGGTAACCCTCTCCCTGGGATCTTCAAGTTCCAGGTGGTTATCACCACCTTCGAGATGATCCTTGCCGACTGCCCAGAGCTGAAGAAGATCCAGTGGCGCTGCGTGGTCATTGACGAGGCCCATCGCCTCAAGAACAGGAACTGCAAACTCCTGGAGGGGCTGAAGCTCATGGCCCTGGTGAGCGTGTCCTGCCCTGCTCACGTGAGAGCAGGGGTGGGCAGAGGTGGCCATGCCCAGCAGCCAGGTGCCACTGCCAGCTGCTCAGGCCTAGTGCCAGGGCCGAGAGCTCCCTGTCAGAGGGAGGGCATCCAGGACCCATCAGGTTGCTGAAGCAGTGTCAGCGACAGAGGCCTTTTGATGGATGGAGCACTGGTGCCCTGCAGCCATCACAAACTCCTTGTTGCTGAAGGGGGAAGTTAACCCACAGCCTGCCCAGTCCCCCCATTCGTGTGTGCTCCCCGGCCAAGCGCAGTCCGTGCCAGGGGTGGGGGTGCAGGACTGTACGTTGTGAAAAAGGGATCAGTGAGCTGGTCTGAGGAATGAATTTGGGTGTCCAGCTTCTTTCCAGCCCGGGGAAGGCAGCACTGCTCTGTGCCGGGCCAAGGACCATCAGACCTATTGGATCTCCCAGCCCTACCCAGCTTACGTCACACTCACCGGTAGCTGGGCCAGGCCTCCAAAAATTACTGTTCTTATGTTTCCAGTTCGCAGAGCCCCTGCTGTTTCCCCTGACCTTCATGTCTTGGGCAGGTCCCTGCTAGGCCTTGAGCAGCCTGGGCCAAAGCGGGGTTGCAGCTGGCCCCACTTCGTAACCATCACCTGCCTTCGTATCCGTCCTGTGGGAGCCTCCCACCTTACGGTTGTCCTCCTTTCATCGCGGGAGGCTCCTGGGGATGCTCCCTGTGTTAGGCTGGGCAGGAGGATTTGCCTGAGCAGTGGGTGAGGGCCCCAAAGTCTGGCACTGCTGGGTCAGAGTGGCCAGTGTGCCCCGCGAGGCAGCACGCCGTGGTGCCTGAAGCCAGAGCCCGTGGTGTCAGCGCACGGAAGGGAATGTGTTCTTGAAGAGTCATCTGCTCCTCATACCCCCAGGTCTTGGGGGAGCGTCTGGATCCCTCTCTCCTTTTACTGCACACATACCCACATGGTAAAAAGCTCCTCCGTGTTCCCAGTGCAGACTTGACATGGTCATACGTGCCCCTGCTGGTTTTGGAGCACCTGGCTCACGCTGGCCCCAACAGCAGGTCCCTGATGCCCTTCGGTATCACATGTTTCTGGGTCTTGTTCCCTCTTGTTCTGCCCAAGCCTTGAAGAGGGACATCGTGTCCGCGGCGGCTTGGGCTCTGTCAGCGTCCCTGTCTGGTGCCAGCACAGCCCTGCCTGGGGAGCTTGTGCCAGGGCAGGGCTGGAGCCTGGGGTGGTGCAGGATTCACGGGTGTGGCTGTTGCTG
>NW_010391406.1:10943-12684 GCF_000710305.1 Buceros rhinoceros silvestris | reverse complement strand
CGGGCAGCCGGGGCGTGTGAGGGGGGCCCCCGGGGGAGCCACAAGACACGGGCTGAGGGCCTGTGCCACTGTGGCCACGGGAGACTTTCAGGGAGCATGTGTGCCCCAGGCCACCCACAGTGCTCCTGAGGCTGAAGACAAAGACCCCTTGGACCCAGCCCATGGATCTGAAGCCCCTCGACCTGTTTTCTGTGTATACCCAGGAGCACAAGGTGCTGCTGACAGGGACGCCCCTGCAGAACTCGGTGGAGGAGCTCTTCAGCCTCCTGAATTTCCTGGAGCCACAGCAGTTCCCCTCAGAGACAGCCTTCCTGGAGGAGTTTGGAGACCTGAAGACAGAGGAGCAGGTACCTAGAAGAGTGACGCTAGTGACTGTTAGCACAGGCCGCTGGGACGTGGTCACCAAGCCAGGCATGCGCTCAGACTTGTGCTTTGTGGAATCGAATAGGACTTCTCATACAGGAGAAGCGAAGTTGTGACAGAACCCCCAGCGCTGCTTTGGAGAGGAGAGACCAGCCTGTGCCAGGCAGTGCTCTGCTCCCTGCCCAGCACCCGTGGCGTGCCCGGGCAGCCCAGCTCAGCCACTTCCCCCCAGTCTTTCCCTGAGACCGACAGTGGTGCAGGGCACAGAGGAGATCAGTAAGCCCCTGCATCAGGTGCCCATATCAGCTTCCCCTGGCGAGCCATCCTCCAATGTTCCTCTTGAGGTGGGTCCTGGAAGGCAGCTCTGTCCCTGCACTGTCTCGCAGGCACGGGCACACGGAGCAGCCATCGCCCGGCTGCTGCCAGAGCTCTCAGCAGACACGTTTAGCTGAGGCTGCTGGCAGCAGAGACATGTGGAGTTCATGGTTCAGGGCTGGTCATGCACACGCCTGCCCTGAGGAAGCCGGACCCTGCAGTTGTCCTGGCAGTCAGCAGAGCAGCTGCTCCAGGGTCACTGTAGCAGGTTTCCAGCCTGGTGAGGCTCTAGGATTGCAGGCCCCTCCGCTGTCATCACCGGGTGCCCCCCACACAGGGAGGACAGTGAGTCTCTGTTCTTGTTCTGGCAGGTGAAGAAGCTACAGTCCATCCTGAAGCCCATGATGCTGCGACGGCTGAAGGATGATGTAGAGAAGAACCTGGCACCTAAGCAGGAGACCATCATTGAAGTGGAGCTGACCAATATTCAGAAGAAATACTACCGGGCCATCCTGGAGAAGAACTTCTCCTTCCTCTCCAAGGGTGCCAACCAGCACAATATGCCCAACCTCATCAACACCATGATGGAACTGCGGAAGTGCTGCAACCACCCGTATCTCATCAACGGTGAGGGCTGTGGGCAGGAGGGGTGGGGGGACAGACATCACTCAGCATTTTCTGGTCACCACCTGCAGACCTCACCCAGCTGGGGAGCCAGCTGAGGCCCTCATGCCATCTGCTCTGCTGTGGGTGTGTGTGTCCAGGCCCAGCACAGGGTGCAGGGATCTGCCTTGTGGCTCTCATGGGAAGCCCAGCTCCCCCCCAGTGCTGCTTGCTGGGCGGCACCTCAGGGCCTTGGGAGGCTCGCTGTGTTTGGGGGTGTTCTGGCGCAGGACCCGCTCCAACATCCCAGCCTGGCTTGTTCTGCCAAGAGCTGGGCAAGCCCTGAAGAAGGTCTGGAGTCACAGAGTGGAGGGGCTTCAGGAGGTCTCTAGCCATCTTCCCTAGACCTGATGCCCTGGATTGGATGGGTCTGTTCCTCACGTGGTGAATTGCTGCTGCC
>NW_010391406.1:10406-10842 GCF_000710305.1 Buceros rhinoceros silvestris | reverse complement strand
GTGGTGAATTGCTGCTGCCCGGGATGGGAGCTTGGGGGCAGCTGCACTGCCGGCCTTGCCAAGAACTCGTGTCCTTTCTCACCTGGCAGGGGCGGAGGAGAAGATCCTGGAAGACTTCCGTAAGACACACAGCCCTGAGGCACCAGACTTCCAGCTGCAGGCCATGATCCAGGCGGCTGGGAAGCTGGTGCTCATTGACAAGCTGCTTCCCAAGCTGATCGCCGGAGGGCACAAGGTGCTCATCTTCTCCCAGATGGTGCGGTGCCTCGACATCCTGGAGGACTATCTCATTCAGAGGCGGTGAGTCCAGCCTTCAGCATTCAGCACAGCTCCTCCACACCACCTCCATCCTGCCCTGTACACGCAGAGTGGGAAGATCCGGGGCTGGGGCTTGGGCCGTTCGGTACCAAAGGATCTGAGGTACAGGGTACCGCTG
>NW_010391406.1:9382-10238 GCF_000710305.1 Buceros rhinoceros silvestris | reverse complement strand
CCCAGCCCTGACCTGTCTGTTCCGCGTTGCCCTGGGCTAGTCTTAGGAGCGACCAGATGGCAATAGGCCCTTCCCTTGGTCCTGGTTCCCAGGTGCCCCATACCCAGGCACCACGCCTGGGATCGTCATGATTCTGCTGTAGTAAGAGGAACAACTTTGGGGAACAACCACAGTGCGCACAGGCTGGGGGGGCCTGAGCCTCCACCCGGGCACAGTCCCACCAGTAAGTCCCGGTGCCCACACCAGCCCGGGGAAGGGGCCAGAAGGGGTTTGTGAGCCGCAGGCAGTCCTGGCCCTGCTGTGACCCCGCTCTCACCTCTTCCCTCTCGGGGCAGATACACCTATGAGCGCATCGATGGGCGGGTGCGTGGGAACCTGCGCCAAGCTGCCATCGACCGCTTCTGCAAGCCCGACTCAGATCGCTTCGTCTTCCTGCTGTGCACGCGGGCAGGTGGGCTGGGCATCAACCTGACTGCTGCCGACACCTGCATCATCTTCGACTCGGACTGGAACCCCCAGAACGACCTCCAGGTAATGGGCCGGGCTGCCAGGAGGCCCCGCAGCCCAGCACCCGTCACTCGTGCCAGCCGGGGAGGGATGGGCGGCAGCACCCGGCTGGGCTGGGCACAGGGTGCCAGCAGCAGTCAGGCAGAGGAGAGGGGTCACAGGGGAGATCATGGTGTGGCTCTAAAAGCACGGGTGGGCCGCAGAGCAGGCAGCACTGTCCATACCTGATGTGGGATGGGGCGGAGCGTTGGGGGCCCCATCTGCAGAGAGCTGGGGCTCCACCCCTTGCCCAGGGCGCAGCAGTCTCTGTTTTCTGCTCCACAACACACAGGCCTGGCACCGACCCGCG
>NW_010391406.1:8593-8976 GCF_000710305.1 Buceros rhinoceros silvestris | reverse complement strand
GTCGCCGAGACCTCTTTGACCTTCCCCCCCCTCCCCTCCCCCCGCAGGCCCAGGCCCGCTGCCACCGGATTGGCCAGAGCAAGGCGGTGAAGGTCTATCGCCTCATCACCAGGAACTCCTATGAGCGGGAGATGTTTGACAAGGCCAGCCTGAAGCTGGGCCTGGATAAGGCTGTTCTGCAGGACATCAACCGCAAGGGGAGCACCAACGGGGTAAGTTGGGTGTTGGGCTGGGAGGGAGGTGCTGGGGAGAGCTCTTCGTCCCCTGCAAGTCACTGCCAGGTCAGAGCAGAGACCTGGGCAGGCTCCTGGGGAGGGAGAGCCCATGCTGGCATTTCTGCCGTTTGGCCTGGCAGGACGGAGCTGTCCTGGCCCGGGAGGGGG
>NW_010391406.1:8266-8519 GCF_000710305.1 Buceros rhinoceros silvestris | reverse complement strand
TCCGGGGGAGGGAGGCCCCATGCTGGCGTTGCTGCCGTTTGGCCTGGCAGGCTGTCGCTGCCCTGCCCGGGGTGGGGGACACGTGGTGCTGTGTCTGGGTGGGGTGGACTGCAGTTCCTGACGGTCCCTCAGGCAGCGTTCTGAAGTCCCCTCTTCGCCGTAGCAGTGGGAGGTCTGGCTTGACTTGGGGCATCTCCGGGGGCAGAGGGCAGAGCCTCCAGCTGGAAAGTGCCCAGGGCAGCTGGCCAGGCTG
>NW_010391406.1:7306-8122 GCF_000710305.1 Buceros rhinoceros silvestris | reverse complement strand
CTCTCAAAGATGGAGGTGGAGGACCTGCTGCGTAAGGGTGCCTACGGTGCTCTCATGGACGAGGAGGATGAAGGATCGAAGTTCTGTGAGGAAGACATTGATCAGATCCTCCAGCGCAGGACACAGACCATCACGATCCAGTCCGAGGGGAAGGGCTCCACCTTTGCCAAGGTGTGCTCTGCTCCATCGGGAGGGAAAGGGGATGCCGCCGGGTGCTGGGGGACCTGCTGGGCAGGCTCGGGACAGCATGGTGGGCTGGCCCTTTGCCTGTGCATTGAGACGTGCCTGTGTGGAGGCCCAGCTCTCCTGCCTGTCCCGCTGGCCCAGGAGGGACACCTAGCAGCACGGCTTCCTGTCTCACTGCTGCTCAGCAGAGCATTGAGAGGGCCACCAGCCTGGGTGGGTGATGTGAGGCTGCCCGGGGGGGTTCATCTTGCCAGCTTCCAGTGTCCCTTTGAAGCTGGCAGCTGTGAGAAGGTGGATCAGGGGCTGTCCTCCAGGTGCCAGGCAGTGCCGGCCTGCTGTCACCGGGCTGACGGTGTGGACACATGCGGAGCTGCTCTGTGTCCCAGCTGGGACTCTGCAGGGCTGGGGGCTGGCTCCTCTGATGGGCTGAAGACTATCACCTCCCCTGCCCTTCTGGACGCTGGTGCTGCCTTGATGTGGTGCTTTGTCAAGCAGAAATGCAGGTGGAGACCTTGGCTGCCTAAGGTGTGGGAAGGAGTTGTGGTACCTTGAGCACAGCCCTCCTGCAGTGCAGCCCCTCGCTGTCTCCTGCCACACTCTTGTGCTGCCGCAGGAGTCCCCCCGGGGGGT
>NW_010391406.1:4191-7227 GCF_000710305.1 Buceros rhinoceros silvestris | reverse complement strand
GGAGTCCCCCAGGGTGGTGGCGGGACCCAGCTGCTGGCCCGCATGATGCCTGAAGCTGGGTGCTGCTGTCCCATGGGAAGCTGGGTGCCGTGGGGCCCTGACAAGCCCAGAGCTTGTGGCTGGTGCCTGCTGGGTACAGAAGGCCATCTGTCCCTCCTCCCCTTGGTGGTGGCACAGCCCAGGCCCCATTTCCAAGAGGTCGGGCAGGGCTGCAGAAGAGAGGGGTTCAGCTCCCGCAAGCAAAGAGCCCTCTGGCATGTGTCAGTGTGGGGTGTATCACCCCGTGGCAGCGAGATTGTGCTGCAGAGGGATGCGCTGGGGATCTCTGTATGGGGGAAGGCACATCTGGATGAGCTGGGTGGTGGGTTGCACCCTGTTCACTGCTCTTCTTTCACTCCTAGGCCAGCTTTGTAGCATCAGGAAACAGAACTGACATTTCCTTGGATGACCCCAACTTCTGGCAAAAGTGGGCCAAGATTGCAGAGCTCGATACAGACGCCAAGAATGAAAAGGTAGGACCCAGCTAGTAGCCTGTGAGCTGATGTGACCCCGTGTGGCGTGGTCGCCAGGCAGGAGCTGTGTGCTTGGCTGCTGGAGAGAAGTGCATGGGCCATCAGGAATTACTGCAGGGATGACTGACCCACGAGTGCTGGCTAAAGCCCCCGTTACTTCAGGCACACGTTGGGCTGTGCCTGCCTGGTGTGTCAGGGTGCCCAGTCCGTGCTCCCAGCCGCTCCCAGGCCCGGTTAAGGGGTGGCAGTTGGGGCTGGCAGTATGTGAGGGCAGGAGAGGATGAAACAGCCAGCGCAGTGGTGAGCCTGGGGGTGTTGGAAGACCATGTGGGTCAAGCTCAATATCCAGGCGTTGCTTTAGCAACAAATATCTCTAAAAGAGGGTGGATGAAGGGAGCAGTCCAGGGCTTCTGGCCTGATGGAGCAGGTGGGGACAGGTTTGGATTGCGCCACTACTTCCTGCGCCGGCGTTTGCAGCTCTGCTGTCCTGCCTTCAGGGGTGGGAACAAGGTGTGAAGCCAAGCGGATCTGACAGGTCTGTCACGGGGAGCAGGCTGTGGGCTGTAAATGGATGCTCCCGCAGTCTCACCTCCTGCCTTCACTGGCACGGCAGCTCCTTCCCTGCAGCGGCCGTGGGCAAACGTGGCAGGCGGAGCTTCGATGAGCTGGTGCTCGGCTTCTGCTGGCCCAGTAGCAGAGCTGCCAGACATGCCCCCACGCCTCTGGGGAGCATCTCCCAGGGTCAGCATCCTCATCCTCAGCCCCTGCCTGCTCTGCTCGTGAAAGTTGCTCTCAGGCTGCGTGCTGGGACGGAGCTGGAGGGCTGGTGGCTGCCTGTCAAGAGGTAGAAGATGGGGTCCCATCTCTTCACTTGCCCTGCTGAGCTCGTGGGCTCAGCTTGACACAGGCCTCTCCCCTGCTCCTCCATTGAGCCCAGGGCTGCAGCTGGCTTCAGGGCGGCCCCGGGACCCACCGAAACTCCGGCCAAGGCAGCAGCACTGTAGAGATGGTGTTAGACAGCAGCAGGAGGGAGGCCCCGGAGCTCTGCAGAGCGCAGCACGGGTTTGGATGACACGGATTCATTTGACAGGGTGGGGGGGAGGAGGCAGGTACGTGCTATTTAATTTCATATTGCTCCCTCCTGCGCCTTCTTGGAAGCTGCCTTTCCCCTTCCAGCCCACGTATCCCCCTGACACAGAAATTCCACCGCCTCCAGCGCAGCGCAGGCAGTGCTGGGAGAGTGAGTGTGAGTCAGAGCTGAACTGGCTGCTGGGTGCCAGCAGTTTGAACCCCAAGGGCCTGATTTTTGGCCGGCATTGTTCAGGCTGAATTCTGTGCTGGCCACGTGTGTGTGGGCACAGCCTCACACAGGTAATTTGGAGCAGGTATCCCCGTGGGAAGATGTTGGCAGGGCAGAGTGGCAGCGTGGAGAAGAGGACACTCTGTGCCCTGTTGGAAGGCAGGTGCTTGTGCCTGTTCCTGAGCATGTCCTCCTCTCCGTCCCGCCTAGGAGAGCCTGGTCATCGACAGGCCCCGGGTGCGGAAGCAGACCAAGCACTACAACTCCTTCGAAGAGGACGAGCTGATGGAGTTCTCCGAGCTGGACAGTGACTCGGACGAGCGGCCCACGCGGTCTCGACGCTTCAATGAGAAGACGCGGCGGTACCTGCGGGCTGAGTGCTTCCGCGTGGAGAAGAACCTGCTCATATTCGGGTGAGTCTCGCCCCTCCCAGAGAGCATGGCCATGGCCTCCAGCTGCCCCAGGGCACATGTGGGCCACTTTCTGTCCATCCTGCTTGCAGCATCCCCGCCTTCCAGCAGGGCCCTTCCTGGTGGGACCTGGGCTCCAGGCGAACGTTGAAGGGGGAAGGAGAGTTAGGGGAGCAAAGCAGGAGCTGGCAGTTGGTGCTTCCTGAATCTGCTCCTGCCTCTGCCCCGTTCAGTCCTCCACAAATTGCTCCCCCTCTCTGCACCCGTAACATGGGGGCAGAACCCGCCATCCTGGGGAACTGGCAGGGCTGTGTCCCTGAGCAAGCTCCTGGAGAAAGGTGCCGGCGAGGTCTCTGGTTGCAGGTGTTTATGGTGTCTGTGTTCCTGCTGTTCCAGCTGGGGACGCTGGAAAGATATCCTGACCCATGGGCGGTTCAAGTGGCACCTGAATGAGAAGGACATGGAGATGATTTGTCGGGCCTTGCTGGTCTATTGCGTCAAACACTACAAGGGGGACGAGAAGATTAAGAGTTTTATCTGGGACCTCATCACGCCGACGAAGGACGGCCAGAACCAGGCTCTGCAGAATCTCTCAGTTATGGACGCTGGAAAGATATCCTGACCCATGGGCGGTTCAAGTGGCACCTGAATGAGAAGGACATGGAGATGATTTGTCGGGCCTTGCTGGTCTATTGCGTCAAACACTACAAGGGGGACGAGAAGATTAAGAGTTTTATCTGGGACCTCATCACGCCGACGAAGGACGGCCAGAACCAGGCTCTGCAGAATCTCTCAGTTATGGCGTGTTCTCTCT
>NW_010391406.1:3612-4029 GCF_000710305.1 Buceros rhinoceros silvestris | reverse complement strand
GCTCGGAGGCTGCGGAATTCGAAGCAGAGGTGTCTGGAGCAGCTGGTGGTGCCCGAGCACTGCGACTCTGCACAGACAAAGGGCTTGTCCTGGCACTGGCCTCCACACTGACCCTCAGAGCCAGCGGCGGGGGCTGGCTGGGTGGGGGAGGCTGTTTCCTGGCTCTCAGTGCCACGGCTTGTGCAGAGCCTCATGGTGGGAGCAGAGGTGCCATCTGACTCTAATCGTGGCTGCTGCTAAGTCTTCCCTGCCTTGTGAACACTGTCAGGGTTCCACCATGTGGGGAGACACCGGGCATGAGCTCGCGGGGCGCTGGTGACCGTATGAGCACACTGGGCTGATGGGTGTGAGGGTGCTCAGAGCATGGTGTGCCTGGGTGTTCTCCGCCTGTCCCAGGCGCGGGCTGGGTTGTTGCGG
>NW_010391406.1:1808-3454 GCF_000710305.1 Buceros rhinoceros silvestris | reverse complement strand
GGCAGGTCCTGTGCCTGTTGGCAGCCCCAGCCCCAATCACTGAAACTACCAGGCGTGGTCCATCTGTCCCTGGGCCGCCAGCTTGCATCTCCTCGCTTCACGGTTCTTGTCCCAGACATACTGGTCTGCAGTGCCTGCCCTGATGGGTGGAGATGCAGCACTGGTTTGTCCCAAGACCTCTGCAGTGCAGAATCAGGTGATGCTGCTTTCTCCTGCTCCATCTAGCAGGTTCAGCTCTGCCCTCCCTGTTCAGAGGACTCGTATGCCTATTTTCCAGTGCGTGTGAGGTCCACACACCGCACCCCACTGCACCGCACCCCACCGCACCGCACTGCACCAAACATCCAGTTCGTATCTGCGTTCTGTGGGGTGGAGGTTTCCTGGGTATCCTCAGCTTCAGACAGGGCTGCCCAGAGCCTTCCCAGCCGCACTCTCCCCCTGGCTCTGGCTCTGGCTCTGCCTGGGCCGTGGAGCACTGGGGACTCAATCCCCTGCCTGCAGTGCAGTGTCTGCTCTCCATGGGCGTCCCACAGCAAACAGAACCCACCACGCAAACAGCGTCGTGCAGCCACAGTGGCTCTTGTCTTTAACGATATGAAGGCAGAGCTGGTGCTGGCTCTTCGGTTTGGCTGGAGGAATGTGACCTGGCACACGCGGTCACGGCCCGTTTGGTGTCAGACGACTCTGTGCTGGCCCAGCAGCACAGCCCCAGCGTCCCGTGGCTTTCAGGACGGGTGAGCTGGGCTGGGAGGAATGGCTGGGGGAGGCCACGGTGCTCGCTCGGGGTCAGGGCCCCACACCTGTGTGCTCCTCTGCGTGCCCTTGTGGTCCGTAGCACAAGGTGAGTGGTGAGAGGCTGGGGCTCTGCAGCCTGCTTTCGGCAGCAAGGAGCCAGGCTGAAACCTGGGGCTCCTGTTTCGAGGCGGTGGAGCACAAGGGCGGCTGTTCTGGAGGGGTGTTGCTGAGCCCTGAAATTGGTGCTTAAAACCCAGCGTCACCATGTCCTGTCTGGAAATGTCCGACTGGCTGTGCAGCGTGAGGTCCCAGCATGTGGCCTGCAGCGTCTCCCCTGAGCTACTCCAATCACCTCCTACAGCGTGAGCCGCTCTGGCACTGGTGCCTCCTGCCCTGCCCAGAGCGGCACTGGGACTGGGCCTGGGAGCCCCGTGGGGAGCAGAGTGAGGGCAAGAAACAAATTGGCGGATGTGGATGGACGTGATTTAAATAAAGCCAAGACACGAACAAGCTGCAGTTTCAGTGGAGGGTTGGGAATGCTTTAGTGCCAGAGCAGCACTGACACTGGCAGAAGTAACTCCATCAGCTCTTCAGAATGGCTTTTCCCACCCTTGAAACCTCCAGGCAGGCTTGGCCGGAGGAACAAATGAAACTGTCTGGCTAAGCTCAGGAGCTGGAGGAGAGCAGCAGCTCCACCAAGACACGAACAAGCTGCAGTTTCAGTGGAGGGTTGGGAATGCTTTAGTGCCAGAGCAGCACTGACACTGGCAGAAGTAACTCCATCAGCTCTTCAGAATGGCTTTTCCCACCCTTGAAACCTCCAGGCAGGCTTGGCCGGAGGAACAAATGAAACTGTCTGGCTAAGCTCAGGAGCTGGAGGAGAGCAGCAGCTCCAGCACAGAGCAGCCACG
>NW_010391406.1:1419-1665 GCF_000710305.1 Buceros rhinoceros silvestris | reverse complement strand
CTGCTGCGGCTCGCCGAGGAGCCTGCGGTGCCACTCGTGTTTGCAGAGAGCCGACCAGGCGGGACGTGCTCCAGCTCTGGAACCTCTAGCTCTTGCTGGTGCGTCCCGAGGTTGTTCCTTCTCGATTCCATCTCCCTGTGACTACGAGGGGCGAGCACAGCCCAGAGCTCTGCTCTGATCCCGCCCGTCCTGACTCCTGTACTGGAAGAGGCCAAGCTGCAGAGGAAGCAGACTTTGCCCCGAGAT
>NW_010391406.1:606-1114 GCF_000710305.1 Buceros rhinoceros silvestris | reverse complement strand
AAGACCAGACAGTGGGATCGGGACTGCTGAGGCGCTGCTTGCCCCTTCGCACACACGGGCAGGAGAGGACATCTGCAGGCCCCTGCCTCAGGAGCGGCTGTCCAGGGAGGCAGCTCATCCCCCTCAGAAGACTCCCAAGCAGTAGTGACCCCACCAGGAGTTGTTTCCATGTTCTGCTGTGAACTCGCATCTTATTTCAAGGTTGAAAATGTGTTTAATTTTCAGCCCCAGCCACCTCATTTCATCTTTGTCAGCCAGACGGGTCTGCCCTCCAGCAGCATCCTGGGCTGGAGCCCTTGTCCTGTTGAGGAGCCAGAAATTTTATGCCGGTGTTGAGGACATGGCGAGGCTCTCTCTCTTCCGTGGCGTGGCGCTGCAAGACCAGACAGGGGGATCGGGACTGCTGAGGCGCTTCTTTCCCCTTCGCACACACGGGCAGGAGAGGACATCTGCAGGACCCTGCCTCAGGAGCGGCTGGCCAGGGAGGCCGCTCATCCCCCTCCGAAAA
>NW_010391406.1:0-412 GCF_000710305.1 Buceros rhinoceros silvestris | reverse complement strand
TGTTCTGCTCTGAACTCGCATCTTATTTCAAGGTTGAAAATGTCATTAATTTTCAGCCCCAGGCACCTCATTTCATCTTTGTCAGCCAGACGGGGCTGCACTCCTCTTCCCTTCGGTACCTTTGCGGAGCGTGGAGGCCCCCTGCGGTGGTGTGGTTCCCTCCTCCGGGTGCACAGAATAGGAAACAACTATCGCAGAGCAGATCTCCAGGATTGTCTCCTGGTCTTTGATCGTTTGGGAGCCTTTTTTTTTAACTCTTGTACCATCATGCTGTTGTCCGCATGAACTTCAGAGCTGGCTGTTGTGTCTAGGTAAGGCTGTAAGAGCCATGCCCAGCAGCACGGTCCCTTCTGTGCTTCTAGGTGCGATTTTTATACATCAAGGGGCCATGTTGTCCTGTTTGGGCTCCGCA
>NW_010391405.1:1306-2768 GCF_000710305.1 Buceros rhinoceros silvestris | reverse complement strand
AGATTTTGTGCCAAAAATCTGCCCTCCAGCTGCATTTTGGGGCCAGAATCTAAATTCTGGGGCCAGAATCCAAATTTTAGGATGCAAATTTCGCTCAAGCTCCGCTTTGGGGCCAGAATTTTCCCACATGTTGGATTTTGGGGCTTTTTGATGGATTTTGAGAATTTTTGATGGATTTCGGGGCCTGAAACTCCTTCACAGAAGATTTTGTGCCAAAAATCTTCCCTCCAGCTGCGTTTTGGGGCCAGAATCTCAATTCTGGGGCCAAAATCTGAATTTTAGGATCCAAATTTCCGTCACAGTCGATTTTGAGACCAGAATTTTCCCATGCGTTGGATTTTGGGGGTTTTTGATGGATTTTGGGGCTTTTTGACGGATTTTGGGGTTTTTGGATGGATTTTGGGGGTTTTTGACGGATTTTGGGGCTTTTTGATGGATTTTGGGAATTTTTGATGGATTTCGGGGCCTGAAACTCTTTCACAGAAGATTTTGCGCCAAAAATCTTCCCTCCAGCTGCATTTTGGGGCCAGAATCTCCATTCTGGGGCCAAAATCTGAATTTTAGGATCCAAATTTCCATCACGGTCAATTTTGAGACCAGAATTTTCCCTCATGTTGGATTTTCAGGGCTTTCTGATGGATTTTGGGGCCTGAAACTCCTTCACAGGAGATTTTGTGCCAAAAATCTTCCCTCCAGCTGCATTTTGGGGCCAGAATCTCAATTCTGGGGCCAGAATCCGAATTTTAGGATGCAAATTTCCCTCAAGCTCCGCTTTGGGGCCAGAATTTTCCCACCTGTTGGATTTTGGGGGTTTTTGATGGATTTTGGGGCTTTTTGATGGATTTTGAGAATTTTTGATGGATTTTGGGGCCTGAAACTCCTTCACAGGAGATTTTGTGCCAAAAATCTGCCCTCCAGCTACATTTTGGGGCCAGAATCTCAATTTTGGGGCCAGAATCCAAATTTTAGGATGCAAATTTCGCTCAAGCTCTGCTTTGGGGCCAGAGTTTTCCCACATGTTGGATTTTTGGGGGTTTTTGATCAATCTCAATTTTGAGGCCAGAATCTGAATTTTAGGATCCAAATTTCCCTCAAGCTCCACTTTGGGGCCAGAGTTTTCCCAGACGCTGAATTTCAGGAGCTTTTTAATGGATTTCGGGGCCTGAAACCCCCTCACAGAGATTTTGGCGCCAAAATCCGCCTCGGCCTCGATTTTGGGGCCAGAATCTGCATTTTAGGGCCCAATTTTCCCTCAACCTCAATTTTCAGGCTGAAACTCCCTCACGGAGATTTTGTGCCAAAATTCTTCCCTCCAGCTCCAGTTTGGGGCCACAATTGGGATTTTAGGGCCCAATTTTCCCTCAATCTCAATTTTGAGGCCAGAATCTGAATTTTAGGATCCAAATTTCCCTCAAGCTCCACTTTGGGGCCAGAGTTTTCCCAGACGCTGAATTTCAGGAGC
>NW_010391405.1:384-988 GCF_000710305.1 Buceros rhinoceros silvestris | reverse complement strand
ACGGTGAATTTTGGGGCCTTTCTCCAGATTCTGGGACCTGAAAATCCCTCAGTCACCGTTTTGGCGGCAGAATCGGAATTTTTGGCCCCAAATTTTCGTTACAGTCATTTTTGAGACCAGAATCTTCCCACGCGTTGGATTTTTGGGGCCTTTTGATGGATTTTGGGGCCTGGAACTCCCTCACGGTGATTTTGGCGCCAAAATCTGCCTCGGCCTTGATTTTAACGCCAAAAGTCTGAATTTTGGGGCCAAAACCTCGATTTTAAGGCCCAAATTTCCCTCAAGCTCCAGAATCGGAGTTTTGAAGCCCAAAACTCCATCACATTAAATCTTGGCACCAAAATCCTTCTTCCAGCTCAATTTTAAGGCCAAACTCTCCCCCAGGGTGGGGGGGTGGGGCCGAATATTGGGATTTTGGGGCTCAAATTTCCCCTCAATCTCCATTTTGAGCCCAGATTCTTCCCCCCCGCCGGATTTTGGCGCCTTCTGATGGATTTTGGGGTCTGAAACTCCCTCACGGGGGGGTTGGTGCCACGATCGTCCCTCCAGCTCCATTTTGGGGTCAGATTCTGATTTTCAGGGACCTTCAGGGCCCCATTTTCCC
>NW_010391405.1:0-228 GCF_000710305.1 Buceros rhinoceros silvestris | reverse complement strand
CCCGCTCCCGGGCTCTTCCCCCTTGCGGGTTTTGCCCCTTTCTCTGGGTTTTGGCGCCAAATCTGCCCCCGTTTGTGCCTGTTCCCGGCACTGGGAGCCGACTGGGCCCGGGACGGCCCCAAAACTGCCCCAGGAGGAGCTGAACTGCCCCAGGGGGGCGCCAGGTCTCCCCAAAAACGCCCCAAATTTGCCCCGGAACGGCCCCGACCTGCCCCGGGAGGCCTCAAG
>NW_010391404.1:0-429 GCF_000710305.1 Buceros rhinoceros silvestris | reverse complement strand
CATGGATTTGTGGGTGTCCAGCTTGCCTAAAAGATCTCTAACCTCGAGAGAGGTTGACCTCTAACCTGATCCTCCTCGACCAAGGAAACTCTTCCTTCCTCCAGACTTTTACTGCCAGGGACACGGATTCCAGAGGGCCAGCCTTAGCAGTAAAGACTGAAACAAAGGCAGCATTGAGTAACTCCAACTTCTCTGTATCCTCCGTTGCCAGGACACCCACCTCATTCAGGAGCGGGCCCACATTTTCCCTAGTCTTTCTTTTCCTACCAATGTACTTGAAGAAGCTCCTTTTTTTGCCTTTTACATCCTTTGCCAGATTTAATTCCAAGTGGGCCTTAGCCTTCTTCATTGCATCCCTACATACTCTGACAACAACCCTATGTTCCTCCCAAGCGGCCAGTCTCCTTTTCCACATTGTGTAAACTTTCT
>NW_010391403.1:2650-5402 GCF_000710305.1 Buceros rhinoceros silvestris | reverse complement strand
CGGGCCCGGCCGCCTGGCTGCGCCTCAGGGCCCCGGCCCAGCTCCCAGGAGCGCGAACAGCCGCGGCGTTTGACGAGGGCCTCGGCTCCGATCGTGCCTGCGGTGCGGGAGAAACCCCGCCGCAAGAGGGAAGGTGCAGCGCGTGTCCCGACCCGTTATCCCGATGATAATCGAACATAGAGAAATACAGGTTGTCCATAGTGAGTTGGGAAAGTAGAAAAATATCCACAGGTTTGAATATTAGTTAACTTTGATAAAAATGCTTCTGCCTGCCTTTGAGTTGCTCGAAGCTCCAGGTAAACAGAGGAAACACAGTGTTACGTCCCGCCCCTGCTCACCAGGGCCCTTTATCACTTGAGGAATGCAAGGCTTAGGCAGAGGGTCTTATCACCTGACGCTTCATTGTTTGGGACAAGATAAAGGGGAGAAGACTTGTCTCTACAGCCACGAGGGAGGATGTCGCTTAAACGGACCGGAGTCATAGATACGAAAAGATAATGACCAGCCCTCCCCGAACTGCGCCTGCTTAACAGCCTGCTGAATATGACTTTCTCCTCCCAGGGGAGGCATAAGTGCGAGTTAATGAGACACACGATGCATGACGTTGTATGACCTGTCACATGTAAGAAGACTGCGCATGTGCAAAGGGGAGGAGACCTAATTTACATCAGGAGCGGGAGAGTCTAATCCACATGTACCGGGCGGCTGAGCAACCCTCTGAGTATGTGCGTTTTACTGCCTTAAATCAGACGCCAAAGCTACGGCGTGGGGTGCAAGCATCCTTAAGGTACCTGACCCTCGCTGCACCCAACTCTATAGAGCTGAAATCACAATAAACAGACCTGCTTCACAATCAATTTTGATTGCGGAGTTTTTCCACGCATCAATAGGGATAGAAATAGCACCTGAGCACGAGCACGGAACTACCCTTTACAGGCCCCTGTCTTCACATCTAAAGCTTCTTCACGTCTAGAACACGTTTGCTGGCTGTAGAGCTGCAGCTAAAGCCCATAATAGTTGTAATCACAGAATTGTGAAATTGCTTAGGTTGGAAAAGGCTGAAGATGGACGAGTCCAGCCGTTCCCCCAGCTCTGCTCTGTGGTACACTGCACACTGTGCTGCTCATGGGGACGTTAATGGAAGTACTGGAATTTCAAGGCGAGCAGTTACGCCCCTCGAGCTTTATTTCATCCTCCGAACTCCCTGGGGCTGAACAGGAAAATGAATGCCATTTCCCCCCAGTGCTCAGTTTGGACTCGGGGACCTCACACCGAACATTAAATTGGAGTTGGGATCATCTGTCTTCTCCCCGTGAATCGTTAATTGCTGCCAAAGGTCTGCGGGTATAAAATCACCAGCGACTCAGTGGGCTGCGGCGGTTCACGGGCTGGATTTGCATCCTGAATGCACATTCTGTGTTGAAATCAGGATTTCCCTCTCAACGCACGGTACGGACGCGGCAAGAGTCAAAGTGACTCCTGGGTAACGCTGTTTAACAGGCCAGGAGGCAGCGGGAGGAGGTTGAGCGGGACGCGGGACACGCTGGGGCTGATATGCCTATTAGTTTACTTCAAGACCATTACGATAGGCTCTTTACTAACAAATTCTTCTAATGGTGAGCAATATGATGGCTCCTTTGCACATATTTACCTTTCCATCACTACGTCGGGAGATGTACAAGGTGCTGGCGCTGCTGTATCATTGCTTCTTCAAAAGCTTATAGCAAAAAAATGAACGACAGCTTTTAAAACAGAATAAGCTCCCGAGGCACCACACAAAGCACATCCAGAAAACAAATTAATTTTAAAACTGATGCTAAATTCAGTTTTAGCTGGAAAATCTTGAATTTTAAGCAAAGAATTGGTGCCCCTGGTTGTTTTGGCGGGATTGAGGGGTGTATTTGCTGCAGTGACTCTCCCTGGGTGGTGCAATGTGCCTGTGTCGGGCTGAGAACCCAAAACTGCCGTGAAGAAATCCTTTGGTTTGTGTCTTTCAACACTTGTGCTGGTTTATTCAAGTTCTTTCTCAAGTTGCTACACTTACGGGAATTAGCAGCGCTCTCAAGAAAATCCGACGAGAGTTTGCAAGTGCACATTGCACAAACGTGCTGAAAAATCCTCCATTTGTGACGTGCTGAGGCACCGCGGTGGTTCCATGAGGACGGCTCGGCCAAGTCACAGCACCATTTTGTTGCACAATATCCAAACCGAATAGAAAAGGGCCAAATCCTTAAAAGAGGACGTGGAGGGGCATCGACATGAAGCACCTGCAAACCCATCACACACCCACAGCCGGGGAAACCGCCCGTCGCCTTGCGAAGTGACGCTGAACGTGGCAAAGATGCGCATCTTCAGCCAGCCCAGCCTCCCCATCACGGCTGCCAGCCACCGTGGCAACCTCCAGCTCTGCTGCTTTGTGTAGTCAAACGCAGTTTTCTGTGCTGAAGGCGCTGAGTCGCTCAAGAAAAGGGCCTCTGAGCAATGAGAAACATGAAACACACATAGACATCTGCTTTTTCACCATCCTTCAGAGCTTCCTGCGCTCAGCGTGAGGAGCACCAACGCCCCGACACCAGTTTACACTGGTGCGTGTAAACGCGGCCTTTTAGCAGCCTGCACTGACAGGAGCCAAAGGACTTGTGGCATTTCCAACGCAGATGGGTCCAAAAGGGCTGACACGTACCAGCTCGTACCGGCTGCCAGGTGGGCATCTACTTCACAGGACGTTGCAAGGCCACGCGCCGCTCCTAAA
>NW_010391403.1:2121-2507 GCF_000710305.1 Buceros rhinoceros silvestris | reverse complement strand
GTTCACTCTTTGTACCCAAGAGCAGCCTCAAGCTGCAGCTACAGGCGCAGGGAGCAGCAGCTCTCCCGGAATCAGACTGACTCTCCGCACAGACCTACCGAAACAGCAACCCTTCGGGTACACGTCGCAGGTATTCACCATTTTTACCACTGAGGAATTTGCACAGCACGAGTTAGAGTGTGGATGTCAAACTGCCATAAACCAAACTTTATCTCGCTGTCCCGGCAGCTGAAATGAAAGACAATTTCCAGAAAGAATCGCCACCCTCAGTAAGGGCACCGGACACTGAACACATGCTGAGAATCTCTGAACACATTAAAAATACAGCGCCCAGTTAATAAAAAAAAAAAAAAAAAAATCCATACCTGCCAAACCGCTTGAGACAG
>NW_010391403.1:976-2053 GCF_000710305.1 Buceros rhinoceros silvestris | reverse complement strand
AAAACATCTGAACACATAAAAAAAACGGGGCCAAGTTAAAAAAAAAAAAAAAAAAAAACCCATCCCTGCCGAACCGCTTGAGACAGAACAAGTTCAGTGACCGAGATATGTTAGCGAATCTGAAGCCGAATCTCCCTCCGCCTCCTGTCACTGTTCTGACATCCCGAGTTTCTGAGGGTTCGATTTGGGGCAGTCCCACGAAGGATTTATGTCCTGACTTACTGCTGGATCAGGTTTTAACCCAGTTACCCCTCCTCTACCTGGGCTGGAAACGGAGGCCCAAGCTGTGCCTGGCTTCTGCGTTACCTGCTGTTAGCTGCCCCCAAACCCCTGGCAGATCATGTCCTGGCATGTGGAAGCAAGCTGGACAGAAACGTTCAATGGCAATTCATTACCTTTTGGCCCTCTAGATGTACAGAGAGGAGGAAACTGCTTCTTCCACCAATTTTTCACCCTTCATGCTGCGGCAATCAGGAGTCCTTGCAGTTGGAAGCCCTTACAGAAGCCTTTGGTCCTTTGCCAACTGTTCCACTTCCAGCAGAACTTTTCTACCTGTTCCCACCTGCTCATGCTCCAGACTACATGCTTCCAGGAGGACTACAATAGGAAGAGGCTTGAGATTTGAGATAAAATTCTTGTGAGAAGAGGCTCCAGGACGGACAGTGGGAGACAGCACCAAGGACACCTGTGTGACATGGGAGAGGGTGGGGAAAACGACTGTCCTGGCAGGTGACCTCCCCTCCTGGCCCGGACTGTGCTGCAACCACAGCATCGGCCACAAAGTGCTCTGGAGAAGAGGGAGGTCGAGCATAAAGGGGGACATAAAGGAGAATCAAAAGATGTTTGAGAGCAGAGGGAGGACAAAAGAATTCTCTGAAATCCCAAGAGTTACTGGGAAATCACATGAGCTCAGTGGATGAGGTCTGGGCAGATCCTGAACTGCCCTGGGAAGAACTTTCAAATGAAGAGGGCGCTGGGCAGAGGAGCTGGTGAAGCTGCTGTCACACTGGTGTTGATGGCCTCACCCAGACCCAGCAGGTACTTGTCGTTATGCCTCCTGTGGATGTTGGAGGAGGT
>NW_010391403.1:0-889 GCF_000710305.1 Buceros rhinoceros silvestris | reverse complement strand
TGAGCTGTGATTCTTGAGGCTGTCCCTAACTCAGATTCACCGTGTTTCTCAGGGAAACTTATTTAAGCTCCTTGTGGACCTCATTTGTACAGCAGAATAATTCTGACTTACTTCAGAAGGAGGGTGGGAGGATTAATTAACAATTGTGAGACACCACAGAAGCACGAAACATTATTAATGGGTCCTGAGTTTTCTTCTTTTGGAAACAGTGGCCATTTCTTCCATAATGTTTTAAACAGTTGCTGCTCAAGGAGCTTAGATTGCAGATTCCTGGCCTGTGGTTTGTCCATAAATCACAGACCTGGAGCCTACCCAAGACACTCCCGATAGTCTTTGCAGGAAGTCTGGACGGGAGAAAACTCTGCTCTCAATCTGGCCCAGTGAACCACTTGATGGGCCAGTCCAGTTTCAAGGTCCCCAGCCAGACGAGAGAGGGATTCTGTCCAAGTTTAAAAGCACGAGGTCTCAGAAACGTCCTTTTAAACCGGGTTTCACTGCCTGTAAATATTTTCCATCTTCTGCCCCGGAGGTTGTAGGTTTGCCTCCCCAGCTGATGAGCCCGGCAGAGCTGGAGGGGCGGCTGCGCTGGGTATCGCCAACAGATTGTCGGCACACAAAGCTTAACTTGTAGGAAAATGAACAAAACCAAACAATCCCAAAAAACAACAGGAAAAGCCAGTTTAGCAAAGATCTCCTTTTTAGGAGAGCTTGCTTTAATTAACCAATTGTATTCCCTGCCATGTGACGTCAGCTGCATCTCCATTTTTCATTGGTTAAAAGTTTTCGCGGGTCTGTTCGATTTTCGTGTCGTTTCTGCTTTAAAAGCTGCACCATGCCCACACTACGGTCAGGCTTGACGCACTCTCTTTCCACCCCGGACCACTGTCGC
>NW_010391402.1:8495-16929 GCF_000710305.1 Buceros rhinoceros silvestris | reverse complement strand
GCAGATCCCCTGCGGCGCGGTTGGAGCCCGCGGGTGGGTGTCTGCTCTTGTCGTCCTTGAGGGAAGCAAGGCCGCGGAGCTGGAGGCGACAGGGCTCGCTGGAGGGCTGCGCTGGGCCGTGCCTGGCTCGGGTGCCCCTCTGGGCGGGAGGTGGCCCACGGCAGCCCGTTCTTGTCCCTGGGGTCGTGGGAAAATCAGAAGTGGTTCTGAAGACCAAGTTCTGCTGGCATGTGCAAAGTGAGAAGGAAGCGGTCTGAGACAAGTTGTAGCGGATCAGGGAGAAAAAACCCAGCCTAGGACAGGAGAGCGAGGCTTTGGGTAGCAGGAAGGAGTGGAGAGCACGTGAAGAAGCAGCATTGCATAGTGGTTTTGGTTTAGGTGTCTTAATTACCAGTAGTGATCACGATAGACAAGAACAAAGATGTTTACAGTTTACCAACTGTAATTTGTTGGCAGCATCTTACAGAATCAGAGGTCACCTTAAAACAGGCTTTGGATACAGCTGGCACCAGGGATTTGTAGTCTTTGCCTTTCTTATCTTAAATGTTCTTAGACTGACAAGGATTAATGGAGGTCTCAAGCCTTGGCTTGGGCTATTTAGATTCCTTCAGCAATTTGGAGTGAAAAGCAGGTCCCTCAGACCTCTGGTTTGCATTGCTTAGAAGCTGAAAGCTTTTCAGTTTTAAGACTGTAGCTGGAAGAGATATAGCAAGGTTTGTGTTTGAGTTGAGGTGTGATACTTTCAGTATCGATGTGATGAAGAGTTTGGGGAGCAATTTGTAGCTTTATCTCTAGAAATTAAGACTGGCTGTTGTGAACTGCATGATTTATCAAGACTTAGGGAGCTATTATTACTTCATGTAATAGATGCTCATGTTGAAGTGCTGCCCTGCAATTAGTTAAGAGCTTCTGTCTTCTCACACTAGACCTGCTGCCTTAACTTGAGGTATCTGATACTTGTCTTCCCTTTTGTTACCCTTTCCATTATTCTCTTTGACTCAGATTTCAGTGTTGTTTTCGTGCTTGATTTTTTTCCTGCTTCCTTTGTAGTGCTTTGTTAACAGGAGTAAATCAAAGTACGTGGTTGTACATCAGGCCCTTCAGTGGGCAGACTTATGTGAGGTTATGAATACTTCAGGTTTGTGTTACTAAACAACAGGCTCCCTGTTATCATACTTAAAAGGGCTTAGCCCTGTCCTGCTGATTACTCTTGTCCCTGCTCCATGCTCTTTAATTTTTTATGCTCATCTTCTGGAATCAGCTGTGCAGTATTTCTTAAAACAAGAATTTTAAACTTTAACATAAGTGTAGTGCACTTGAACGAACCCTGCTTAATTTCTCTGGAGAATTATGTTATCACTTATTCAGAAGGGTACAGTACGGGCAACACAGAACATCAAATACAAGATTATGGGACTCTCATTCTTGTCTACTCTTTCTTTGCAGAGTGGTATGTAATAAAGATGCAAAGAACAGAAAAAATGGGAAGGAGTAGGAAAGCTGAGAGAAAACCCTTCTCCATGCTTCTTTAAGAGAGTATGGATGTTGTCTCTGGTGGTTGAATAACAATGGTTTTGTCTTTAAACTTTTGTTGCAGAGGTATCTTTAGGTGGGAGATGGCTGAAAGAGAATGGGAAAAGAATCTAGCATAGGGAAATTATTTCTTTCCTCCCGTAAAGAATAGGTATCAGGAGAGACTGAAGAGAATGGATAAAAAGCTGATGGAAATGATCAAAGGAAGGGAGTTGAGATGGGAAAGATCCGTGTGATTCATATAGGCAAACATGATTTATTTTATTTTTAAGTTAACAGGCCATTTTTGCCAGATGGGCTGTAACAATGTTCATACAGTGTTTTAAATAGGGTTACAAATTTTCATAAGAAAAACTTCCAGGTTGCTTCCTCGATACATTTAAGTGGTGTCTTACCTTGTGCAGAAGTCAGAGGTATCACAGGGGGCACGATGTTTTGGCAGAGTTCACTCTGTAATTGTTCTGGTGACTAGAGTTTAACAGTAGGCTTAAGCAGTCCGAGTGAGTTTTGCTAATAAACTAGCCATGTTGTTTTCAGCGTAGGTACATGTACAGTCAGTATTACTGCCTGTAGCGTCCTGCTTCGGCTGGTAATGGTACCAGAATTAGTTCAGACATTCTTTATATGCAGGATTATGTACTAAGAAATAGGCTGATTTCATGCAAGGAACGCATGACTTCAAACACACTATCAGTGTATGATGAGTTGATTTGTTTGCCTTAATCCGGGGATAGCTTGAAATACTCAGTCCTCTTAGAGTTGTGGCTCTTTTGTGTTTCCTTCTACAGGAAGGTCCGTCTGTCTATGTGTGCCCACTCTTCCTTAGGAGATGTCCAATGTTTCCAGTTACGCCCTTCGAATGGCCCGGCTGAGTGCTCAGATATTTGGAGAAGTTGTCAGGCCAACTGACTCAAAATCTATGAAAGTAGTGAAGTTATTCAGTGAGCAGCCTCTGGCCAAGCGGAAGGAGGTCTACAGCTGGTATCCACCTCACAACACCTACTATGCCCTCATGAAGAAACTCCGCTACTTTGGTCTCTACAGGTAATCTCTGTGCTTACAGGGTGCGAGCAGGATTGGAGAGGGCAAAGGGGTGGGTGTGAGTCTTGTTTTTTTTTTCTTCAAGGAAAAGAGGAATGTAGAAAAAGGCTTAGTTCAGAATATGGTGTATATGGGAATATGCACCTGATTGTTGCACTGAAGGCAAGGAGAGTAAAATAACTAAGTACGGTTTGAGTAACTTTTGCCATAATTGGAACCTTTTGTAAGAAAGACTTCAGGCGTAGTTATAGGCAACCAAGTTATATAAGAAATAGTTCTTGCCTTGCCTTTGTGGGGAACGGAAGAGAATTTTCTTGTAGACAAGAGGTGAGTCTGTCGTACTGAATATGGCAAGTGAATGCACCACAAAAAGGTGATGTTATCTTAACACAAAAATTGCATTAAGATGGTCGTACCATGTATTCCTCCATCATTTAACAGCTAATAAGTGAAATGTAGAAGAAAAGGCAAGTCCCTGTTAGGCTGGAAGGGCTTTTTATCCTTTAAAATAAATTAAGTTAAATTAAATTCAAATGTGGTTTAAATGGCCTTGTTAATTCCCGCTTCACTCAAACCAGTTGTCTAATTTATAAATGAATTTCCACGGAGTAGGAAGCACTGTGCTGCTGAAGAACATCAGCAGGAGTCAAATGCAGTTCTTTGACTTCAGTCAGGTAGCACTAAAGAGATTCTTTAAAAGTGAGGCTGCCAACCCTCTGAAGTCCAAACAGATGAATTTCTATTGCTAGTATCACAATAATAGCCATGAAGGATTGCATCCAGGATGCTCTTGATTTAGGTGGGTGTACAAACACTCTAGAATAGCTGTTTCTTGACACAGAAAGCCTCAAGGATGTGAGTATGTTCTTCACTCTCTCCTAATACAAGTTTCCTGCTCTAGCTTCTAGAGGATCAGGTTTGCTGGTCAGACATGTGTACTGAAGAGTTATGGACTAATAGGGCCTGATAATAACTTGCAAGCTTTTTGTTTCTTTTCTAAAAAAAGTTGTCTTTAAAGATAGCAGTGCAGCCATCTTAGCCTACGTAGGATGCAGTGTGACTTTTGAAAAATACCTTTGCACTGAAAAATACAGGGACAGATTAAATAGAATTTATTAGAGAACATTACCGAGGATTCATTATCTCTGCCATCCCCTTTCATCCTTCCTGTTTTATTGTCCTATTAAGATTCTGCCAGTAGCTGATGCTTTCTTCATAACTCATTCTCGAAGTCACCTGAGAGCAGTGTCATGTACTGTAATTACTGCTCAGTGTGCTCCTGTTTTCGTAGAAGCTAATGACCTGAACTTGGTATCTAGCACAGAAACACAATTTGCTATTGGTAGACTGTTGAGATAGATGGGGAAATTCTCATTCTTGTGTCTGGCTGAATTTTCTATTTTACTGCTCGTTTAAACACAGCGGATTGATAAATGCAATGGAAATAATATATATTATGCACACGTCATTTGTTGCTGAAAAGGGCAACCTTGTTAGTTCTAAAAGTATCAGAGGAAGTCTTTCATGTTTCTCAGTACGGAATTACTGCTAGGAGTAACACTGAATACACTGCAGTGAGTTTCAATATGGACTTCACTGTTAAGAAAAGTTTTGAGGGTTTTTTCATTATTGTACAGTTTGAAGAACCTTTTATATCTAGGTATTTCAAGAAATCGAGTAAACTTTTTTTCTTCACCTAGGGATGAGCATCAGGACTTCAAGGAGGAGATGAGGCGATTGAAAAAGCTCCGTGGGAAGGAAAAACCAAAGAAGGGGGAAGGAAAGAGAGCTCTCAAGAAAAAATAGTCCCACTTGGACAATATTATGAACTACTCTGGAAATGCTGGAGAACAGCTGTAACCCAGGCTTTCTGTTCCCAGCTGGAGAGGGCTTGGCTCATGAGCTGGGTGTGGGTTGCAAGATACACACTGTGAAATACTGGAGTTCACCTTGGGAGTGTGCTTGGGTTTTTGTGATGATTTTTTTTTTTTAATTATTATTGGTTTTGAATTTCTGTAGTTTAAATATAACATGCATTGTAGCACATTCGTTTGACAGAGCCCTCTCTTACCCAAGTAGTAAAAACAATAGTAAAAAAATACACTTTCAGTGTTTTTCTTGCAGATGTCTGTCACTGTTTCAGTTTTTCTGGACCTCAGATTGTGTGCTTTTCAGAGTTTTACTTTCTGGGATTATTATCAATACTGTTTAGCATGTGGCCACAAAAAGCTTTCCTGCCGCTGGTTGTCGTCTTGCCTATTACCATGAGTTTCACTTCAGGGAGCTCTAGTGTTAATTTTTTTAAGCTGCTGTTAGAACCCATTATTCTGCATTTTGCACTGGACAATACTTCATGGTCCACTGCCTGCTCACAGCACTCTCGTTGTACCCTGAATATCTGGGTACTGCAACAAAAGAGGCAGAAATACAAAGGCTCAAACTGTTTTTCAGTTAGAGCCCCTTACTAATTAAAATACAGTATTTAAGTTTACTGTAATAAAAGGATTTTTATTTTGATTGCCTGGGGCACGTGTAGGAAATGTTTCATAAGCGATGAACAGTTTTACTGGTATTCAGTATGTGGTTTTATAACTAGGCTTCTTCAGTGTTGCTAATATCAGTGTTAAGGGCCGAGGTAAACAACCCCTTGAATTCCTTAACGATTCTCCTCTGTCTCACTGGAGGCAGAAGGGGTTTTAAGGGGAAAGAAGAAATTCACACCTCGGTTTTGCATTATGGAAACTGGAACAAACTTTTAATACACAATAAATCCACACTATAGACTACTCTGTATATGTACACAAACCCAGAAAAGAGAAAAAGGGAAAAAAAACGAAGAAGAAAAGATCTGAACAGTCTGTTCTTTTCAAGGTCGGTTCATGGCAGGCGGCCAACAGTGAGGTGGGAGTGGGCGGTCTCACTTCGCTCCGGCCTGGTCGGGTTCCTCTCGCGCTGGGAAAGGGGCGGGGAGAGAACCCTGCTGCTCTCAGGCGGAGAAAACTCAGGAGAGCTCCCTGTACAGAACAGCTGGAAGGCCGGACATCTCACCCGATCCCAGAGGAGACTCACGGCAGTAACTGTTCACAGTCTGTGGTCCTCAGGTCCTCTGGGGGTGTCAGCCCTCAGATCTCGGGCCTAGTCGCTCGCCGGGTCGGGCCTGGTCAGGCCCGGACATTGCCAGCAGCTCGGCGTCAGGCCACCTTCGTGCAGCCGTCCGGAAGCCCAAGAGACCCATCCACCCCCGAGCTGCTGCTTTTAAAGGCTCCCGACGTAACGTTATGTTCACCTGACTCCCTTAACCAATTAAATGTGGAATTATTGTACTACGTGGAGTAATTCTATTTGTCCATCTCCCAAAACAAGGAAGTTTTAGCTCAGACCAGGATAATCAGTGATTCCGTATGTCTGCCATTCTCACCTGTCAGTCTGCCAGGCAACATAAACTACAGAATGCTGCTCTGCCTGGCCGCACGTGCATCTTGCCTGTGTGTGCCCTGAAACAGCACCTTTTAATGTCCAGACCGTGTGAGCTTAGAGGAACATCCTAGAGGTAGTAAAGGAGAGCTACGAAAGAGGTAGTGACTGGAGCAGGAAGTTCGTGTGGGGTATGCTTGATTTTGCATACTGAACTAGGGAGCAGTACTAACCTACTGACATTTCTAAACCAAGCTTGTTCAAATTTAAGTGGGTTTGGAGGGATCTGACTGATCATTGAAATCAGTGGATCTACATAAATTTGTAACGGCTCAACAACTGAACCAAGGTTATTGAAAAGGTGCAGATTGTATTAAAGGTGTTTCTGCTGAGCTGTGTGTCCTTACTGAGTGTTACCTGGTGTCCTAAGCTCTAGGAGAAACTGATTTGAGGACATCTGCAGTGGTGTGGGGAAAGCATGTGAGTTTTTACCGCAGTAAACAAAATGCTATAGGAGTTAGTAATACATATAATATGCTCTGTACTGTAGTGATAAGTTTCTATCATCCTAATTTATAATCCTTTTAGTAACTTAGAACTTTTGCTCAACACGAACGTGTCTAGAGCATTTTAGTTTCTTTGGGTTGTGGTCTGTCTGGTACTGAAGTGTACAGAGCCTGCAATGGGTCTTCTGAAAAGTACTTGGTTGGTGGGACAAGCTGAGGAGAAGCAGCCTGGTTCCCTTGAATTCCTCTTCAGGAACCAGAGCATCATGGAGCCACATACTAGGTAGGAGAGGGAGTTGCCTGAGTGGGAAAGTTGCTGCTGCCTGGCACTGTGTTTCTGGCTGCGGCTGTGAGGGGTGAAGTTGCTCTGCTGCTTGCTTTGGTGGAGAGAAAGACCAGTTCTGAACCTCTGCAGCAGAATTAGCGTGGCAGCTTTGGACAGCGGGCTATTGTAGGTACACCTTTATATTCTGTAGCTTAGCGTGCTACCTTGCCAGACACCAGTGCAAGACTCAGCGATGTAACGTTAGATAATTAGCCTTGGGGATCAGGTCTGGTTTTCCATGTCTCCTCTAAGCCACTTAGCTGCTTGTGGGGTTTGAGAAGTTTCCGTCACGGACGGAAAGCGCAAGGCTTGTTTGGCTAGTCACTTATAATGATCCCCTCTGTCTGCACCCTGCCAGAACAAACCTGCCTTAGAATCTGTCACCCTGGGAACATACTCCGGGAAGATACTTAGAGCAACGTATCTAAAAAGGGAGAGGAACTGATGGAAGTTCCTGTGAAGTAAGCAGATGTGAAAACAATGGACTGAATTGTTGATTTTCATCTGATTTTCTGTGCTGTTTACAAAAGCAAAGTGGATCGAGCAAAAAAAATCATAACTTTTAAAAAGATTAGTGTAAGTACAAGAAAGGTTCCCTTGCCTAGCTTTTATCTTTCTTCCTAGTACTCATTTGCTAGAACTAGGTGTTGTCAAAAATGGCTGTTAACCCTTTCCTGAGATTTCACCATAAAATAATGATGAGTCAGCCATCATTGGAGTATATCCTAGTATAGGGTCACAGAATCATTTCGGTTGAAAGAGACATGTAAGATTATCAAGTCCAACCGTTAATCCAGCATTGCCAGGTGTCACCGGTTTGGCCGAGGCTGAGCCAAGGTCTGGTAACGATAATACCTTACCCTATTCCAGCAGAAACAGGGAAAGGGAGAAAAGAATTAGTGAGACCTCTAAAATGCTTTTTGGAAAACTGAAACAAACTTTACTAACACTACAAACAAATATATATTAAAAACAAAGGAAAACAGTGAGATATTGAGGGTTTTGGGAAAGCGAGGGTTAAACTGAAAGCAAACACGGACCGCGGCAGTGATCTGAGATGGTGGCAGCCACGTGGTTCTGCTGCGTGAGCAGAACACAGAGACCCGCGCAGTTACGAATTACCCGGCAGCGCGAGATAGAGCAGAATCGGCACAGTCCCACCAGTCTCTGTCACGGAACGAAGTAAAGCAAAAGCAAACGGCTCTTAGGCGCGCGGGCAGTCTGGACTCCGCTCAGAACTTTAGGCGGGGCTCCAAGGCGGCATGCCGAGGCGGCGCAGCAGCTTTTCTGGCAAAAAGCAGCTCCAGGGGTTTCCGGCGCGGCACACGCGGGCAGGCTGGCTCCGAGTGTGCGCAGCGCAGCTGCTTGTCACAGCGCAGCTGGTGCTTCCAGTTGGCAAAGGGGGTTTTCAGTCGTTTCCCGGCTCAGCGGCAGCGGGTTCAAGCAGCGCGCGGCAGCGGCATCAGTCTCCGGCACGGCGCGGGTGTTGGTGCATCCGGGGCGGCTCGGCTGGTCTCTGCAGCAGTTCGGCTCCAAGCAGCGTGTGCGGCTGTCCCCTGGCGCAGCAGCAGCGAAACGCAGCAGGGGGGCAGGCCGCGAGCAGGCGATGGCTCTA
>NW_010391402.1:0-8204 GCF_000710305.1 Buceros rhinoceros silvestris | reverse complement strand
GCGAAAATCGAACAGACCCATGAAAACTTTTAACCAATGAAAAATGGAGATGCAGCTGACGTCACATGGCAGGGAATACAATTGGCTGGTTAAAGCAAATTCTCCTAAAAAGGAGATCTTCTGCCAACCCATCACACCAGGTCACCACTAAACCATGTCTCTCAGCACCACGTCTATATGCCTTTTGAATATCTCCAAGGACGGTGACTCCACCACCTCCCTGGGCAGCCTGTTCCAATGCTTCACAACCCTCTCTGTAAAGAAATTTTTCCTCATATCCAACCTAAACCTCCCCTGGTGAAACTTGAGGCCATTTCCTCTCGCCCTATCACTTCTTACTTGGGAGAACAGACTGACCCCCACCTCACTACAACCTCCTTTCCGGTAGTTGTGGAGAGCAATAAGGTCTTCCCTCAGCCTCCTTTTCTCCACGCTAAACAACCCCAGTTCCCTCAGCTGCTCCTCATAGGACTTGTTCTCTAGACCCTTCACCAGCTTCATTGCTCTTCTCTTGACATGCTCCAGCACCTCAACATCCTTCTTGAAGTGAGGGGCCCAAAACTGGACACAGTACTCAAGGTGTGGCCTCACCAGTGCTGAGTACGGGGGGACAATCTCTTCCCTACCCCTGCTGGCCACACTATTGCTGATACCAGCCAGGATGCTGTTGGCTTTCTTGGCTGCCTGGGCACACTGCTGGCTCATATTCAGTTGGCTGTCGACCAGCACCCCCAGGTCCTTCTCTGCTGGACAGTTTACATCCACTCTTCCCCACGCCTGTAGCATTGCAGCGGGTTGTTGTGACCCAAGTGCAGAACCCGGCACTTGGCCTTATTGAACCATTGGCCTCGGCCCACCAATCCGGCATGTCCAGATCCCATGGATAATCCATTGCTTTCTGGGATCGTAAACCGTAACTCTGTTGTTCCAGAAAATACAGCCTTCTCTCCATAGCTAGGATAAAAACAGGCACTCTCCTACTTTCCTTCTAACCCATGCTCTGCCATTTAGGAATATACATTGCCTGCAGAAGACCACATTTTGTGAATGACAGGGTTTGGACAAATTTGAAGTCGATCCTGAAACATCATAGCAGGTATTAATGCAGTATGTGCATTTAGGAGGGGAAGGAGAGTTTGACTTGTGTTCTGAGAGGTAAGGATGGGAACACTTACGCTTTATATGGCTGTTGGTACAGTGGCATATCTGTTTCGTGTACAGACAATGAATTTTAATTAGATTTTTATTTTTGGCCTTCTCTGTGTGACGATTCTTTTCACCATTCAAACTGCTGTGTTCTGTTACATAATTCACACTTTTCATAAGGGTGTGAGCTGGCTGTCCTCTGCAGATGTTTAGATGGATGATTTAATTCTTGATTGGAATAAACCTGGTTAGCTGATCTCTGAGGGACTAACCGAGGGTCAAAACCCTTGCCTCTTCCCAAACTGAACAGCTTTATTAGGTGCCACTGCTTCCTTATCTTGCAGCGCTTTAACTACGTTTGTCTTAAATTTCGCTCTGGTATAATATAGTCATAGCTGCTGAACACTGCCTGGATAACCACAAGTTATTTTGTAAACAGGCTGATCCAGTTGATGAATACATCCTATAGGGAGCGCAGCTATTGTTAGAACCTCTTCCGACCGACTGGAAGTCCTGCAGACAGGCAGGAGTTCACTTGCGTGTGACCATACTCTGTCATGGTGGAAGGAAAATAAAAAGAGGCAGTCTTGCTTTCTGGTAAAGGCACCAGTGTGTTAAAATACATGTGCTTGGCTCAGGAAAGTATTAACTTGAAAGAAGTTCCTCCTAATGTGGAAAGTGTTTATTCTACTTATTAAAGCAATGTGCCGAGTTTACACAGCTCAGTGAAGTGCACCTGAGTTACTCTTTGGTTTTAGCCAAATACTTTTTCTTACTTGCCTACGTTTCCTGAAGAGTAAAATTAGAGTAATGATCACTTAAGTGAATAGTGTCATGAGAGTAAGCTGCTTCTAGGACAGGAGTTTACCGCAGGAGAACTTTGTGTTCAGAGCGGCTTAGCCTGGCTATGGTAGGACTTGTACCTCTGCCTTATTTCAGAGCTTTATTTCAGAGAGAAGGTTGTATGCAACAATTGATGACATTTTTAACACATAAAATAAGCTGTGATAAATTACTGTGTTCACCATTCTGCTTCAAATATGAGCGAATTCAAAAGCTAAAAAAAACCCTTGATTTGGTCAGAAAGTAAAAATTAAAAAAAAAAATCACAGACATTTCTTGAAATGTAAATATTTTCAAATTTTAGAGTATCTGTATACCTATTTATCTACCCCTTTGCAATTGAAGGCCATTTTAAGATAATTTTAAAAAACAACTATCAACAAACTCTATGTTTTGGAAAAGCTTCATGAATCTGAAAGGCTGCTTTGATGAGGGAATGACTGCATTTTGTATGAGTTTTATTTCTTTTAAAGCACAAAGGATAATATGCAAAGAAAACAAGTGCTATGGGGATCTCAGATTGATTCCTTTAAACTCAGTTCTCCTCTGTAACTGTCTGATTGTGACACTTCTTGTTTAGTCCTCTGGGAGTGGATCCTGCAAACAAAATCCTTCAAGGGGACATTCTCTCTTCATCATCTTGATATTGAGACGTGAAAGCAGAAACTCTTCCTGTTTAACCTCTTCTAGAGGCAGCATCATTTCTCTAAACTGTCCAAACAACCATAGAAAATGCAAAGGTTCTAAAAACAATTTTTAAAAAATATATTTATTAGGCACATAAGAGAAAGCAGAAATGAAAACAATACCCTTATCATAAATCCTGGAGGCAAAACTCAAACTATGTGCATGGGCCAGATACTTAAAACGGATCTTTCTGTGCTTGTACAGCTGGGGTAGCATGAAGAAAGGCATTTTCATCTTTTTCTTCTCCTCCTCACTTTTTCTTGTCTTTTTCCTCAAGTGCAATGTAATATGTCTTGAGTACAGAGGAAGGAACAGCAGAGCACAGCTATAGTGCATCCAAATGGCGAGGAGCGTGACCATAGACAGATGTTGGAGGGACATCACCACCACACTGGCTGAGAAATGATTTAAAGTTATCTAAGGGCATAAATATGACATCGACAGGATAATGATCATGACATTGAAGTGTCTTTACACATACTGTGTTGAATTGTTCCGGGTGGAACACTGGGGAAAATTCCACAAAGTGAAATAATTAGAAAAAATGAGAAGATTCCCAAGAAGTGTGTTTGGCTTCTGTTGTTCGAGTCAAGCAGAGCTAGGCTGAGCTGAGTGTTATAAAACACAGCACTGGGACCACTTTTCTCCTGGAAGAAGAGGCAGACTGGATGACCTCATACATTTTCTCATATCATAGCTAGGTTTGTGAAAACAAATCTCACCAAGAGCTAAAAAAGGATTTTTATATCCATTAGGTTTTCTGTTTATGGTCGAAAGTACTTTACTTCATCCCAGGGCTCCTAAAGCTGTTTGTAAATATTTAATGGGGTTCAGAGGGTCTCTCCCGCTTCAGTTGTTGTTTCTGCAGGTCCGGTGTTTGCCTTATGGGCTGTTTCAGTAAATAGGCTTTTAATGGTATTAGGAGCATAAACCACCTGAGGTCCAGAAAGTCTGAAAACCATTCTGCTGCCACATGCAATGATGTGATGCTGCAAACTCGTAATTGCAACAGCATAACATTCCCCAGTTTCCACTAGTCTTGCCTGGATAAAAATGAATGGCCCTTGGCCCCAAAGTTTCAAAAGTGGACATCTAAAATGTGATTCCAGATTCAAGCAGCTGCAGGAGTGGTCTAACTTCAGAAGCTGTGTGGATATTGAGTATCTCCAACCACTGTCAATGGGACTTCGCTCTGCATGACGGCTAGGTAAATCCTGTGCCAGCATATACAGGTTTGTAGTCCCCTTTAGCCTTTGACTGACAGTGGTCTCTTCAGGACAGGACTGATGAAACAACATCTCTACAGACTCTGCCATGCCTATGCATGCAATAGCTGCTTCCCCAGTGATATTGACTGTTAAACAGAATAACATTAGGCTGTCTGGATACCGTGCACTGGCTTTCGCAGAGAAAAGAGCTGCAGGTGGCTTAGGGAAAGCCTCATCCACTGAGACTGGAGCCGTACAGCTGAAGTGTGCCGGACTTACATCTGGGTGATGCTGTCTTATTTACAGCCAGCAACCATTACGGATAAGGTACAACATTTCTAATTTCTATCCTTGCATGAGAAGGAGCCTGTGTGTGACAGGCAGCTTCAGGCTGCTGCTTGAGTATTTCTGGCAGAGCAACAGGCAATGACAGAGATATCTGAAAGGTGTGAGGGTGTTGCATTCAGTATTGAGCTGGCTAGTTAACAGAGAGGTTTATTATGTATTTTTTATTATTTCTTAAAGTATTTCTAAGATGTCAGGGATGATGCTGGGTTTTTTTTTTTAAGTAAAAGAGATATGACTGATGTTTCAGCTGATGTTATTCAGCATTGTGTTATATTTATAGGCATAGAAGTATTTACACAAAGGCTCCAACCTAAAGTGGTATTCAGCCGTTTTGTCCAAACTCACACATTGGTATCACAGAGGAGCCCATGAATGAAGCAGTGCAGATGCCACCTACACAGAAGATATCTCTTCTGTGAGCGGATGGGAGGTGATCGATACGCAGGCTGTGTGTGAAGCAGCATGTGTTATCTATCGGCTGTCTGTCTTGGGTCTGTTTGGTGCATCAGACGTGCAGGTAAAAGTTGTTCACAAGCTCTAAACTTCACAAATGTTTTTTGAATGAACAGCATAAACCGAAAAGTATAAATTAGGCTAGGGAAGGTCAGAGTTGTTACTGACAGCTAGAAAGCAACACTGCAGCGTCTTTATTTCCCTGGTTTTGCACTTAGTCATTCTGCTTGTATGCTGTGACTTTTGCCAAAGTACCACCCCACTGCCTGACACCAATACAGCCAACAGTGTGATGTGTCTCTGTATTTTCAAACTCAAGTTGTTTGATAGCATCATCGAGTTTTTTAAAAACATTAATGTCCTCTGAGGACAGATAGTAGGGTATTGACTAGGCACGCAAACCACTTACAAGTAAGACAAAACAAAGATCTAAGCTGGAGCCTTGCAGAATTCCCCCAGAGGGGACGTAACAGAAATTGCGTTCATTTACCAAAACAAACCTGTCTTCTGGAGAGAGAAGTCATATTATATTGAAAAGGAACAACCACATCCGAGGGCCTTTAGCATAACCACAAGCTCCAAGCAATTCACGGTATCAAAAACGTTGAGAGCCCATTGACCACTGCACCAGAAGTTTTGCCTTTGGCCGAGAGCATACTCACAGAAGTTATAAGAATATAGTAATGTGGCCCGCAGACTGTCTTAATAATTCCCACATGCTTGGCAGGCAGCTTGCCTCTACAGGAGAGACTAGATGTCTGTGAGGCTCGTGCTGTCTCAGTGGTCGTAGTGAGGATTAAAAGACAAGGGTGGATTGTGGGCTGTAATGCTGGCTCTGTCAGCAAAAGGCACCTACGTTTAAATACGTAAGATGTGCATGCATATATTACAGTGTAAGCATTCATTTAAAAAGGTCGTGCATCCTATCTGACTTATCACTAAAGAACAGTAACTCTTAAAACTCCAGCAATGTGGGGTATTGCCCTGAAAAACCACGATGGTTCACTATGTTCTTTCTGTCCCGTGTCAAAACCGCTGTTTCTGTATTTGATTCATATGACTGATTTAGCCTTTTTGGACTCCAACTTTCCTCCCTCCAGGCCAATACCAACCTTAATGGACTTCTTCTGCTCAGTGAAGAGGCTAGAAACCAAAAAATGCAGTTACTATCTAACCAGTTATTAGATCAGAGATGTAGAGAGTAACCAACCTGTCTGTAAAGTGCTGCAGAATCCAATTACAGCAGGTATTCAGGCCAGGGGAAGCTCAGCTAGCCTGGATATTATGAAGAAAATCCTAAGACTGGAACATAACCGAACAGTCATTTTCTGAACAGCGAAGTAACTTGTTTGAGGTGGTATCCTTTCTTTTCCTGCCCTTTCATGAAGCTCACTCAATCGTATTAGTGGGCTTTTGTGCCTAAATGGGATTGGTTTGAGTTATGAAATGTGACTGTTCACATTGGAATAATAATGCGAGCAATCTAAAAGTCTTTAAAGCTGATCAGCTTATCACTATCAATATGAAGGGACTCAGAAATCAGATATCGGATGCATTGTTTGGCATCACAGGAACAAATTGCCAACTTGTTTCCTTCCTTATCTGAGAAGTGACATCAGAGTCCAGCACTGTACGCGCTGCATCGCAGTGCTCTGCCCCCCTCTCTCCTGGCTTCCTGCCTTCACTCACATACTAGCATGGGAAGCTGAGAAAACTACATGTTTTATTGAACGGTACTGTAAATACTGACAGATGTGGCATATAAGGGACCATCAAGAGAGAGCACAAGCCCTGAAGCCACTATTAAGGGAGCAGAAGCAGTACCCAGTGGAAAAGCAGGAGGAGGGATGGGGCAAAAGGTTAGATAGAGAGAGGACGTAGTAGAAGTAGTTGCTGGAGGAGATGTGACTCTCCTAGGAAATGAGAAGCACGTGAAAATAGGGAAACAAAGGAGTGAGGAGCACTGGTTTTCCTGCCTGATGAACTTTATTGGAACCAGGACTAAATCTCATATTTAAGATTAGTCAGGGCCCCTGTTACCTTAGCATCCCTCGTCATTGCTTTAACGCTTTCTGATATTCCCATAGATAGTTTGTATATTTGAGTCTTGCAGGCTTTTTGCTGGCCACACTGCAGGCCACCAGTCGTAGGAAAACCCAGGCTCCTATCTCAAGAAAGCGTAGCCTCCCAGATAATCAATTAAAACCCATTTAAATATTAGCTAGATTATTCTGCTTTCTTCTGTGTTCAGGAGATATTCGATACATATTGCATAGCTCTCTACAGGAAACACCCTCAGCTAAATTCATGCCCAAAATTCCTTCCCTCCATAGCACGGGATCTGGTATTCCTCACTCCACCATGGTTTTGCTGTGTCCATACAGAGAACTGATGTTGCATTTATTTACCAGTTACAGCAGTGCTGGTACTGAACTGAAACTGAAATGCTTTTACACACCAATGGCCCCAGTGTGAGATGTGAAACAGAAACCTTGAACCTATCATCAGATTGATTGCATGAAGAGCTGGTATGGTTGCATATTCAAATGAGATGAAACAAAGATAAGGATGTTTGCACTTGCATGTTTCAACTTAGTGTTTTAATTGACTACCGTAAAGTATATGTTGTGAGCGAACAGCCTTTCCCTTCTCTGAAAACCTGCCGCTGTTCTGATAAAGACCTTTATTGCAAGAAAGCAACTTAAACCACTCGATTTGGTGAATACCCGATTTGTGTGTGTCTAAGACGGACGTGGCATACAGGGCTGCAACACAAGCCAGTTTTTTACTTCAAACAGGCGCACTCTGCTGCGTTGAGGGAAGACGGTCACAGGCACTGGGTACATGGTGGCAGCAGGCTTTTGGGGGCAGTGGTGGCTGCCAGCTCCAGCTCGTTGTTTCTGAGCCGGGGGGAGTGGTGTTTCCCCAGCGCACTCTACCTACCACCCGGTTCATCCGCCGTTCGCAGCAGAGGGCCGAAGCCCAGGGCAGGTCCCGCTGCGTGAGCCCGGCTGTTGGAGGGGGCGGTGCGTGTCCCATCGTGCAGACAGGCTGGATGCTTGGTTCAGAAACTGGGGACTGCTCCCACATCTGCGGACTGGACAGACGGTAAGAGAGAAGGGTTACTGGGGAGAAGGCGGGGGTCTCGATTTCTGCCCAGCTCATGACCAGACCCTGCCCTCACCTGAAGCACCTATGTAAAACAAGCACCAGCTTGTGGCAGCTGATGTCCTAAGCGCCATCGATGGGAGAAAACAAGGATGTTTTATCCATTCCATCAGTCAGTTATTTTAGTTGTAACTAGAGCAGGAGCAATGTTTTCAGAGGAAGATGTGGTTTTTCTGAAGTATCTCCGTCACTGCCGCATGGCAGGTGCTCAGAAAGATCGACCTCAACCCCGCAACACTACTGTTTGTCAAACGCTGCGAGGCTCTGGCGGTCCGTTTCCAGCCCTGCCTGCTCACCGCTGCCACCGCACTCCTGTTCCCGCGCACGAAACGCCTGTTCCTCATTTTAATC
>NW_010391401.1:19150-21927 GCF_000710305.1 Buceros rhinoceros silvestris | reverse complement strand
TTGCTCAGACTGGCAGGTTCTACTCTTCCTCTTGGTAGCCAGACAAAACCCCTACAATCACGCATGACTACCGGTGGACCTAGGAGCCAAAGGGAGAATGTCAAATGTTTCCTGAATCAAACTTTTTCCATCGCTGAGTTTCACTGTTACTGCTTTTAGTAATCTCTTTAGTACCTCTTAATTCGATATCACTGGGGTTATCACGGTGCCTGCGATGGCAGTGGATTTCTGAGTTTCATTCAACAGGCTGAGTGAGAGCAGTGTGAGATTACCCTTGTGATCTGGACACAGGCTGTAGAGCACGATGGATGGTGGTGGCTCATAAAGCTTGTCCTGTTACCTTGCCAGCTGCTAGGGATATTTTCTGTATCTGTTGGTGATTTACGTGGTTCCAAATGTTGCGTCTGTCCTCTGCATGCTTCTCTCTCACTGTTCTGTAACTTGGATCAAGGTGAGAACTGTAATAAAGGTCAGGTTTTTATTCTCCTCTTTAAATAGCATGAAATGGGATAACAATCTTCAAAGGCAAGAAAAAAATGTTTGCAGTGTCTTTTGGGATGAACCAGTAGCCTTTACAAGGAAAGAACTCGCTCCAGAGGGAATGCTTTGAAGGTGGTGTTCATGCCTTTACTGTTGTTTTAGCCCGAGCCTGCTCTGTTCTGAGTGTTCAAGGTATTTTTATCTTGTGATTGTCGAATGCAGCTCGTATGGATGGACGGTGCCGCATACGGGCACGCAAAGTCTGCAGTCTTCGGTGTAGGCTGCCTCCACAGGGGTGCGAAGCCGGTTGAAGAGGGAGGGGAGTCGAGAAGCCAAGCAGATAAGACAGCAGTGGATTTCGAAGGGCTGGGAGTATTTGTAGTTGCAAGAGAAACACCCTGTTGTGGCTGCTTTGAACATTGTGGCCCATCGTTAGAGAGACGTTGTATTGCACAATGTGAGAATAGGAAGGTTATTTGCACATTCAAATGTGAAGATGCTTTTTCAACAGGAAAACTCTGAATGGGGTAAGTTCTTGTTTTTATTGTCGTGTGCTTGAAGGTTAGAAAAGGCCCCTGCATATGCCATTCTCCAAGCACATCTTCATCTCTCTGAGTATGTATTTTTTACCTGGTAATTGTTGCTTTTTATATTGAAAAAGTACAAGAAAGATTAACTACAAAGCCTTTGATGTTATTAGAAATAGCTGTTCGGATGAGTATCTCACTTATTATTTGTAATCGTCTTGAGATTTGACAAGCTGCTTTATACATACAGATAGTAGTTTCCCTTCAGAACCGTTTAACAAGCTGAAGTATGAAGATATAGAAAGTACTGATCTAAAGATAGGCAAGCATAATTAGCAGAAAATAAATTGTTACAGAAAGTAGCCGTTGGCATTTATGACAGTAGATCTCATTCAGAAGCTTTTGTTTAGTGTGAAATCCTGCTGTATAAAATTAATTTATTTCATCACTAAATTCCCACAGATTAAAGGTTTGGTAAATTGATTATTTTGTCTTTCTCACCCCTAGTTCACAGTGTCTCTGCTTGTGTCACAGTTTGTGTGAAAATATTCTCTAAGTTATGTGAGTCAATTTTCTAATGACTTTGCTTATATTATATAAATATGTAAAGATAGGAGTGCCTCGGGTAAAGGAATTCTGGTTCATGAGCTGACCAGAAAAAAAAAAACCAAACAAACCCAAAAGGCTACTTTTCCACCTTCATTGAATTGTAAGTTTGTTCTGGTTGAGTTAGAACAGAACTAATTCTGTTCAGTGATTTCTACTTTTCAGCTCAGTTTCGTCTAAGTAACTGCACCGTCTGACCGTAACGGCGTATTTCTGCAGACGGTGTCTGCTCCTGGCAGTGACAGTGCTTGATGTTCACAGTCACTGCCAGGGACTGGTGTGCAGAAAGGCTCCGGCTTGTACTTTCTATTGGGAAGACCAAGTTCACTAATAATCTTGTGTACCACGTTGGGGTTGGTTGCAACGTGTTACATGCCACATCTGCAGGGAGGAGTGGATGCTGGTGAGGCCACACCTTGAGTGCTGTGTCCAGTTTTGGGCCCCTCACTTCAAGAAGGATGTTGAGGTGCTGGAGCGGGTTCAGAGAAGGGCAACAAGGCTAGTGAAGAGTCTGGAGAGTAAGTCTTATGAGGAGCGACTGAGGCACCTGGGCTTGTTTATCATGGAGAAAAGGCGGCCGAGGGGAGACATTCTGGAGAGCAAGTCTTATGAGGAGCGACTGAGGGACCTGGGCTTGTTTATCATGGAGGAAAGGCGGCTGAGGAGAGACATTATTGCTCTCTGCAGCTACCTGAAAGGAGGTTGTAGAGAGGTCTCTTCTCCCATGTGACAAGAGACAGGACAAGAAGAAATTGCCTTAAGTTGCACCAGGGGAATTCTAGGTTACATATCAGGAAGAACTTTTTTACAGAGAGGGTTGTGCAGCATTGGAACAGGCAGCCCAGGGAGGTGGTGGAGTCCCCATGCCTGGAAGTGTTGAAAAGACGTGTAGGTGTGGCGCTGATGGACATGGTTGAAGACCGTGGCAGTGCAGGTGAACGGTTGGACTCAATGATCTTAAAGTTCTTTTCCAACCAGATGATTCTGTGATAGGTGACCCTGAACTGACCAATAAAGTATTCCATCCCGTGTATAACATACTCAGTATAAAGCTGAGGGGTCACAAGGATCTCGCTCTCCCTTGCCTTCCTCCTCAATGGCTGGTGTCTGAGGAGGACTCTGTCCATTCTGCCTTTGATCCCAATCCGTGCATTCCTGAATCCA
>NW_010391401.1:11856-18984 GCF_000710305.1 Buceros rhinoceros silvestris | reverse complement strand
GAATCCAGTTCCTGCATCCAGTTCCTGTCTGCAGCTGAGCCCTGTGTGGGCTTTCCCCAGTGCCTGCCCCACAGCATCAGTGGTGACGGTGACGTGGTTGCCATCAAGGGTGTTGGGTTCAGTATTGATATTGTGTATATTTGTATGCATTTCATTATATTATTTATTCTTCTCATTAAAGAAGTTTTTGTTTTCTTTTCCAAACTACAAGTCTCTCTCCCTTACTACTTTCCCGTTTTTGGGAAGAGGGAGGGAAGGTAATAGAGAGTGTCTGTCATTCATCTAGTGGCTGTCCCATCCTTAAACCTTTACAGTGTTAAATTCATGTTGATTTGAAGAAAACAAAGATTCTGGTTCCTATTTGGGAGCTTCCAACGAAAGTGAAAAACTGAGTCCAAGAGTTGGAGCCTTCACCAGACCAGAGAGAAACAAAGGTGTGCCCTTAATTCAGTCTGCCTTGAATTAAAGTGCACTGATTTGTATCTGATAGATCAAGATCAAGTTAGTTTCTCACTCTTGGGCTGCCCTAAACCTGCTCCTCGGGATGATATCCTAACCATGGTGTTGTCAGGTATTTGGGATGGCTCACTCTCTGGGGGTAAAGAGATTCCAAGTGAAGTTTTCTTGGCTGGCTAGGTAAGGCATTTTTCCTTGCCAAGCAGAGTAGTTTCCCCAGGAAAGCCTGAGAACAGCCTACTCAGCACACTTGGTGTGTCCTTGGTACAACTGTTTTCCTGAGACCTTTCAAGCAAAATCATAACGGCAAACTGCGGTAGCACACACGAATAGGTTTTGAATGGCCAAAATGGCATGACTTTATTTTTATAAATATTGTATTTGGAGGAGCAAGTGTTCTTGGCTTTCCTGAGCAATAGTTGATGGGTTTTCATTAAAGTGACGGTTTGGTTTTGGTTTTGAAGTTATGGCTTTTGTTTGAGTGTACTTTGAGGTTCTGGGAAGAAGGGGCCTGCTCTGAGCACTTTTTCTTCTCTTTAGAAGGTATCAGCTGCATCTTGATACTGATATGTAGACGACAAATTTCTTGTTAGCGAAGACTTTGGTCAGAAAAATATTACTCGGAGTAAGAAGATGAGGGTGCATGTCAGGCTAGGGTTACAAGTGACCTCCAGCAAAAACCTGCCTGCTGCAAGAGTGTGAACTGTGGTATTTTGCTAGATCACATCATTTTCAAACAACTGTATTTAAATAACTCTACGAAGTATCTTAGGAATAACAAGCTGTCAGCACCACAACAACATGAAGCATAGAAAATCCTCGATATTGAATCCCTGGAGGTTTGCATTTGAATTAGAGCAGGCAGCAGAGGAAAACTCATCAGCTTGTGCACGCTTTGTGGTGCTGCTGATCCCAAGTTCTCAGCAAGACTGCGAACGCGATGGAGTGCAATGACGGGGGCTTGACCCCAGGGCTGCAATAACACGGATCAGTCAATTCTTACGTGGGGAAAGGTGGCCTTACATAGTATTTCATGCTTATGAAAAATAATCTGTGTGAGCAAAAGGTGAATTTTAATTTCTACTCCCAGACCAATTTTTAAGTCGTCTTCCAGGAATCTTGAGAGGAGTTAATGACTCACAATGTGCTTAATTGCTTTGTGCTGAGCAGGCAAAAAATAAGAGTTGAGCAGACTGACCTGAAAGGCTTATTACTGCTTTAGCAAAGATGAGAATTAAAGAGGAAAAAAGGGAAAAAAAAAAGTGATACAACCACCAGCTACTTGAAAAGAGTGCTTAAATCAAGAAAAATAGTTCAGTTCTCAAAATGTTATTTTTGTGTCCTGACCGTGGGGCAAGCTGGCCTGAATCTTTTGGTGATATTAATACCAAACCGGGTGTGGAAAAAGTCTGAATAGAGAGACAGGAAGCAGGAAGGTCATATGGACAGCATTTTAGAAGGGAAAACACAGTGACAGCAGATCCTTTGGCCTGGCTTCACGGAGACAGCTGTCCACAGCAAACTCAAGGGTGAGTTTCTGAACCTGAAATAAGCGTTGAAATAAGCGTTCTGTTCTGTGTGGGAATAGATTTAAAATGCTCATACTCTCCCCTTTGGCATATATGTTCATCAGGAAAGTAGTCTCGTAGATAATTGGACTGTCTGGACATGAAATGGTGTATTTTGGGGATTTTGTTTCGGGGAACTAATTCTAATTTCACACAGGATCCACATTCATGTTAATAACAGTGCAAATCACATTTTTTAATCAAGTTAAAGTGGACTTAGTCAAGTTACTAATAGGAGCATTTTTTTCTTCAATGACTTTATAAAAGCTCAATAAATATTGCCATTTGATCTATTAAATGTTTTTATGTCCATTCAGAGACAGGTCTTATTTCCCTGTATCTAGTACCTTTGCACATCATAATGATAATTTTATGCATTTGTCCTCTACTTGCATAGGATGAATTCTTAATGTGCAGGCAGAAGGTAAATTTTTTATTGCTTTTATGAGTATCAGGAATGCATTTTAAAATCAATTATATAGTGTCTGGAAATATCACACAAGTGACTTGTCGATAAATACAACTCTCAGACTACTGAAGACTAAAGAGGGCAGTAATCACCAGAGTGACTTTGGGAGTTGAGCAGTGTATTATTTGTGACTTCAAAAAAATACAAGGTAATGCATATTAGAATAATTTAAACTTTGTATAGACACCAATAAACCAGAATAATTCTTTCTGGAAGAAGATGAAAAGAGTTTCTACAGCTCAGTGAAGACAAACTCTTCTTGTGCCCCAGCAGTTCACAAAGCAATTAGAAATATGCATTTCAGAGTGTAGAGAAAATAGAAAGGGCATTACATACAATGAAAATTATCTCAAAGAAGATGCTTGCAGGCATTATGCTGTTGAACTGAACTATAGATGATGGCAAAGCAGGCTCAGGCTTAAGTGTTGTCAGAGGGATAGTCAAAATCCTTATCTTCTTAATAATTTAGAAAATCACAGCTGACCTGCGGTGAATTAGTATTCTGCAAGTTGCTAACAGGAGGCTAAGGAGGACCAGCTGGCCAAAGTACACTATAAATCAATAAGATACTGATTTTGACAAGAAAATTCAAACTGCTGAAAAATCCAAACTTGGAAGATAACTTTCAAAGCAAATTGGAATATGTGCTAGAGTGGAAAGATAAAGGGTGCTATTTAAAAAAAAAAAATCAGTTTGGCTTGATATTTGAAACAACTAAATAAAGTGTAAGCTCTTGTCTAGAGTAGGTAAACACAGATGAAATCAGCATTTTTTTTCAGAGAACAACAGAGTAGTTCATGTTTGAAGGATCCCTGGGGTCATCTGGTCCAAACCCTCCTTCAAAACAGGAGTTGAGGTTGAACTAATCAAACCAGCATAGAGAAGTCTGAAGGGAGTAGATGTCCTCTACAGCACGGCCTCTACTCCACTGCAGTTGTAGGGAAGGGAGATGCTCAGCATCTCCTGGATCCTCTGCTGGAGGAAACCAGGATTACAACCCATAGCCTGGATTTACAAGTCCAAGCTAGTGGGATTTACCCTTCCAAATAACACCAGAAATTCAGGACCCTTTGTTCCTCTTGTGTTTTCAGCTGACAGGTTAAAAAGATGTTCCGATGAATTTCCACCCTTCAAAAGGAAACCATTCCTAGTGCTGTCTTCCTGAGGTCCTGAATGTCTAAGGGACAGCTCAAAGTGACAGTCTCCATAAGCCACTAAGATCTGACACAAGATCCATAGACATATGCCACCAAATTTTTATTAGAGAAAGGTAAAACCTCATCTTTATAGGAAAATACCCAACCTTGTCTTAGGGGCTTCCGCCTGAAGGTAGCTGTGTTCCAGATCACGCTGGCCGAGTACTTGCCGCCTTGTTAGAAACTGGTAAAAGAGATAAAAATCTCAGTTTCTCTAATTCCACTGGACCTTGCCTTCCTTCACCTGTAAGATGATCTTTACTATCTGATCTTTCTTCCATGTAGGTAGTAATTACTCTGAATCCACATCGAATGACAAATTCATTATGCTGACGAATGTTAATGGAGCTCTTTTGGCAGAGGTTATCAGGGTGGACCTGGCTGCCTTGTTTTAAGCCACTGCTTGTGTGCTCACTCTGATGCCACACCTGTGATCTGCATGTCTGTTCCAAAAACGAGTTATTGAATCCTTGAACTATTAGAGGGTGTTTTGTTCGACATTAATCACCTGAGAGCAGTAAATTGCCTCATCTACAAACTTAAGGAGTGATCATCAATGAAACAGAAATGACTGAACTAGAGATGGATTTATGGGAAGTGCTTTCAACACTCATTGCTCACTTTTTTTAACTGTATTCTGATATATGTCAGTGAATCAGATTTTAATCTAAAAGTATTACCTTCTAAACATATATAATGGCGTTTTTAATCAAGATGCCATGTGGCCTTGAATAAATCAATGTACAGTAAACAACTACATTTGCCTTCATCAGCTATCCGTAATCTTATCAACATGACCTTCTTTTCCATGAAAAAAGCTGACTGGCATAAATTATATTTCGAAAGTAATTTTTGATAGAGTGTTAGGCTCACTGTTTCGTGGAGGACCAGTTCTGTGCATAGCTTGGCTTCACTGATGCTGCCAAGGGCAAAAAGGGGCAGCGCGGCACATCCTGGGTTACAGGGCTCAGGGCAAAGAGTGAGCACCAAAAATTACTGCACCAGCTTCATTCGTTTCGTAGCTGTCTCCCCTGGCATTTCTCCTTCGCTGACATACCTGTGGGCTAATTTCAGGGTCAGGTTTCCATTCTGCTTGCTTCGTGTCTGCAGCAGAAGTCCTGAAATTGTGTCCTGCCTGTGTATTATTTCTGTGTCTAAATATCAACCATGTTGGCTCAAAGAGCATGCACTAAAAATTCCCAAACTCTCAAGTTTCGGTATTGTCTTTATCACTCCTTTGAAACAGGACAAGTGGAAAAGGTTTAGAGGTCCAACCATGGGCAAACAATCCCTGAGTATCACTGACCTCAGTCCCCTGTCAGCTCAGGAGGGCTGATGTAGCAGTGTGCCTGCAGAGATTCTGTCCTGGTATACAGAGGCATTTGTGTAGTGTGCTGATACTTTGTAATTTGTCAATTAACAATTAATTAAACAAATTGATATAAATTGGTGAAGCTTTCATGTCGCAGTGATAAAAACACTGGAAAAGGAGAATGTGCTGGATAGAGCAAAGATAAACATCTGTTGCAATTTGAGCAGGGACAGATCCAGTGCATATTGGACCCAAGGCAAAATTTCTTGAGAGTTTTCTCACCGGCATGAGAGCAGCTGTTCCATGGATCAACTGACTTGTGGCTGGTCGGTCTCACTGCTTGCTGCTGGCCAGAAAGTTTCCCCCTTTCTCCAAACTCCTTTGTACCTGGAGTGGATTGCACATTGCAGTGTGTGTATGGTGGTATATATGCTTGCACTAATCCTCACCTGAATCCGAGATGCCCCAGTTAAGAGGTTATGCAGACTGGATGCCATGCCTCTGACAGGGGCTTTGGGACGAACCTGGGCCTGGGGTTACACCGAGTCTTAACAGAGGTGTTTTCTTATCAAGAATCTGGGAGATGGTTTTAGGGTCGCAGCCCATAGAAGGGTTGTTCTTCAAGCAAATGCAGAGCAAGTGATAAGCAAAGATTGTTGGACAGCAGCTGAATAGAGTTGTACTGAATAATTGAAATTGTCTTCCTAGCACAGTTTTTTTTTGGTTTGGATTGGATTTTTTATTACCCATTACGTTGTTCGCCTTGATGTAATATTCCTGAGATTGTTTTCTTAAAACAATTGAATTTTCAAACTGCATTTCAGATCTGTCAAGCTTATTTGATTTTTTTCTCCGATACAGTCCAAGCTACATGAAAATCCTCAACATTTAATTCCTTTTTAGTTGCATTTTATTTTTAATGCAAAAAAAAAAATGCTGCAGAGCCTTAGTGTACATAGCAAATTCTGGACTTCTGAGAAGCAACAGTGAGGAGAGAAGAAAATCAGCAGCATTATAAACTCAAAGATTTAACCAGTCTTCTCTTTTCTTTAATTCAATAAGGAGACTGAGGCTTGTCCTGAAGAAAGAGAGGAGTATCAGTTATGGCCTTAGAGGCATTTTAAAGGTATTTGGTTCGCTGAGCCTCCTAAAACATGTAGTAGGGCACACTTCAAGTAGATCTAAACTCAGCTCAGGCAAAGGTCCCTGTAAAAACTATAAAATGGCATTCAGAGATAAAGGAACTCTTCAACAAAAAGACAAAGAGCAGCAGCAGCAGCATTCCCAGTAGCATGGATAAAAGCCATTAGAAATAAGGGATTAAGATGAGCCACCATCTGTTAGCCTTCAGATCTTCGCAGAGGATAAATGTCCTGAATTACACCCCCAAATCAATAACACATGTGCCATCCTTTCCGCTGTGACCGGCAAATGAGCACCCTGCTGAGAGAATGACTTTGCTTCAAACAGAAAGCGATTTGCTGGCTGGGTTTTTTTGCCTCGGGCAAGTCTCAAAGTCGATGTTCCTCATGTGACTCCAACTGAGTTGTAATTATTCCCCAGGGTGGTGCAGGTTAGAAATTAGGAGGAAGAGTGTCAATGTGTTGGGTCAAACACTGAATTAGACTTGTTAGGATGTTCTGGATGTCTTGCAGTACTTACTGGGTTGGTTTACACCAACACTACTTGCCTCTAAGAAGGTCTCCGATGCCTCTATCAAGCACTCTGAGATGAATTTACATGGGGCTACTCTCATAATTTCACGTAAACATGGTTGTCCTACGAGGTGTCCTCTGGTGTCTTTTTTTGTAGCTTATTTCTCTGTGGAGGAGGTAACTTACTCAGTACCTGGAAGATTATTCTCAGTGATAATCTACTGATCAGAAGTGCTTTTGTTTGGACTCGTCCCTCAGTAAATCATCTCGGGTGCATCAATCCAGAATGAAGAGCTCGGGAAGGTCCCTGAAGCCGGTTGTGCTGCGTTTTGCTCTGTCTGGCCATCAGTGACACTGCTAACCACAGGGCCACCCCTGCCAACGCACTGCCTAGCAATGTGTCGGGCAGGATTTCTGGGGGGGGGGGTATCCTACGTTTTTCCCGTACTATAGGGCAAACAGGCCCCTGCCT
>NW_010391401.1:0-11573 GCF_000710305.1 Buceros rhinoceros silvestris | reverse complement strand
CCAACGCACGGCCTGTCAATGTTTCGGGCAGGATTTCTGGGGGGGGGTTTATCCTACGTTATTCACGTACTATAGGGCAAAAAGTCTCCTGCCTCTTTTGTAATTAATAATAACAAAAAAAGAAGATATTTAGGTATTTTAATGCTTGATTTCTAAACCATTTAGATTCAGTCAGCATGTGTTTTGGGGAGTAATTTTTCTCTGAAAGTTCAGTATTAGAGACCTAACTCATAATTCCCTTTAGTTTGGTGGGTGTTGAACAAAGTTGCCCAGGAGAATGTGAAATGCTTGTGATTCAGATGACCTTAAAAACTTTTACAGCTTGGTTTGCTTTTGTATGTATGTAATTACGAAGACAGCAAACTGTGGTAATCTTCCAATATACTCATTTGATGGTGACGGTTAAAAGGAGGGGGCGGGCAGCAGCATGACAATAGCAGTGACCACTGCGAAACAGGGTCCATGCTTTGGAAGTAGTATTGTCAGTGTCTTCTTATGACGACGATTTGCTGTCAAGTGCGGTAGATATCTGTTAGAGACAAAACGCCTGGCTCCAATTGCTTTTGAAGATGTTTTAAATATTCACTTTGGAGGAAGGGGACAAAATGGACTCTGCATGCAAATGTGACTTGTCACTTCTTTGAACTCTACTGCATCTTCAAAATATTGATCAGTATTTAAGGATCTCTTTTGAGAGACAACATGAGAGTCGATCGCAAAGGTCTTTCATTTTCTAGGCATAGTATTAGCATCTTGTGTGAGATAATGGTTTTCATTTGACTTTATTCTGGTGCCGCTGTGATGGATTTATAGTTTCAGTCGAGATGCAGAAGCAGAGATTGGGTTCTGTGCACACACTCTGGGATTGTTTGCATAGGCTGAAGGATGACTTTATTCTGGTGCCGCTGTGATGGATTTATAGTTTCAGTCGAGATGCAGAAGCAGAGATTGGGTTCTGTGCACACACTCTGGGATTGTTCGCATAGGCTGAAGGGTGAGCGTTCATTTCTTATGAAATTTCCCAGAAAATAGGGGGAAAATGCTGGAGAGAAACTCTTGACAGTAAAATGCTTTGAAGAGGTAATAATTACATTGCAAGCCAAGGATAATTTAATTTGGGCTGTATTGCAAACGCGGGAGCTTAGAAGCAAAACATGAGGGTTACAGGGGTGTGAGGCTTCTTGCAACAATAATCTGTATAATAATCTTTTGAAAAAGACAAGTGAGTTGGAAGGTAAAGAAGCTTTCCTTTAGGGCTGTAGGTGTAAGTTGATTTGCAAATATGAAGAAATATCAACTGCTACAGCAGGAAAAAAACTCTCCTGACATCCTCAAACCGTAATAGGAGGTATAAGTTTCCTCTGAAAGCTGGCACAAGAGCCGCACTGCTGGACGGTGTGCATCCTCTGTCTTGAGGTGAGTAACCGGAGCTCTGCCCGCTTAAAGTTTGGTGATGTTTCCAAAGTATTGGCTGCTCTTGAGCATTTCTAGCTCTTTGGGAACAATTGTCCTTTTCAAGATGAATAATCTTGAGTGAATGCATGAAAATGGGTGAAAGGGTTTACATACCTGCTAATTTCTCTCCCTCACTCTCCTCATGACAGCAACAGTTTAGTATTTTTTGTAATTGTACAATCTCTCCAATGACTATAAAATGAGATGCGGTAGGAGGGCTGACTGATGATGAACCCCTGCCAGGAAAAGCAGAGATTGACAGAGCGAGGGAAAAGAGCACTCCAGAGAACCTCTGCAGTCTGTTGAATGTAAACAGGGCCTGGGCCAAAACAGGGTGTGCAACCGCATCCTCTTGTAATCGTTTTACGTATCCCGTGTGTGTTCCCCGCAGGGAAGTCAGAATTTTGGCCTTGTGATGTCAGCAGACCACGTCATCCATTGGAATTGTTATTACCCTTTCATCACAACAGGCAAAAACGGCAACCCTTTACGCTTGCTTTACTTTAGATTTTGCTCATAAAGGAACAGATCAGTTCATTTGCTTTCTGCATCTCTCCCTTTTTCATGTGGATAGTATCTCTAAGTCTGTAACCAGATGTCTGGGAGAAAAAAATTACTACAAACCCCCTTCAGGTGTTTATTTACCAGAATACAGTCTGTGTTATGAGTGGCAGAGCTTTAAAACTGGAGCTATAACATTTTTCACCCTCTCCAAGATTAAGAGTTTTTTAATGCTTTTGTAGCTTTAGCTCAGCAGTCAAGTCATCTTCAGGGTCTGCAAAGCAAACCTTTTATCTTCCTAAGGGTTGCATTATATGAGCTGCGTTCAAGGCCAGATGTAAGTGTCATTCATGTGAACGTGAGTGACTGTCACTGTCCATCTCCCTTTCTCCTTTTCCTCCAATGTTCTTTAAGCTAAGCAAAACATGCAGGAAGTTGCTTCAGGAAAAATAGCCTTTACTTACCAGTTACATTTGTAATAAGGGAAGAGTTAAGTTTCTGGAGAACTAAATACACCTTTTCTGAACTTATTTTCTGCTGCTTTGATTGTGGTGGGTACTACTTATGGTAAAAAATCCAACAGTGTCTCCTCCAAATCTTACCTACTAATTACCTATTAATCTGACAAAAAAGAGGAATTGTGTTTTGATGCAACAGTTGGCACACAAAATTAATATACAACACTTTTGCTCTGCACACTTGTGTCTCTTGTATGTTGACTCTTGCACAGAGGCATCTAGCAGCTGTGCTGGCCTCAGGCACTTCTTGCAGTTGTTCTGCAAGAACATTCAAACCATTCAAAACAGACTTCTTGTCCTAGCACCTCCTCAAAAATTCTTGTGTTTTCTCCCCAGTAAGCTGATACACAGTCCAGTTACCGTATGATCTCAGTGCTGCGGCATTGCTGGGCACTTCTGACACCGGATAATCCCCTTGGTATCGCTGAGCGCCCTGGGAGGTGGTTTTGCTGATGGTCTGAAATTCAGTGTGCAACTTACTTGCTTACCAGGATGAAAATGACTTTAAAGCACTGGAATGAAAATCCACATATAGGATGATGCAAAACATTGAGACAAGTCTTGCTTTGTGCTCCTGCTCTCTGCCTTCCTGGCTTCGGTTAGGATTTATTCCATAATGAGCTTTTTTTTTTTTTTTTAAATCTGTATGGCTGTATTAACATACATGACAGGGACAGGATATGTCCCCTAACATATAAATGTGGTGTAGCAGCAAAAGAGATTTTTAAATTTTTCCTTCTGAAACTATCTTCTATGAGATCCCACTTTAACCGATACCAACGGGATCTCAGGATGGATGTCAACATGGGAAAGGTGGGACTGCGTGGGATTCTCTGGTGCAGCATATCCCAGTTTAAGTAGGCAAAGAGAAGACAACATGAAAGACTGCACGGTAATTTTTTGTAAACTTTCATGAATAAGGCTGCAAACGTGTTACTTAGTTCTTTCTTTTAAAGTCGTGATCCTGACGGAGCCAGGAGTCCCTTCCTGACACGACTTGATGGCCAGTGGGCAGCTGCCAATATGTAGCATTTCCAGCTTAACTTGTTCAAAACATGGGTTTTTGTGAGTATCCAAAATCAAGCATCAGCTTCTGCTTGGTAAGATTTAGCCTCAGTTCTTCCAGGGTGGAGAGACAGTGCTGTAGGGGCATCCCAAATGTGGTAAAGCAAAGACATCATTAGCATTTTTCAACCTTCATTCTAACTGGAGGAAAAAAAAAAACCCAAAACAAAAAATTTCGGGAAATACAGACAGACAATTTCTTTCTTCTATTTTGATTTTTAAACTATGCTTACCCATCTGGCCCAAGGTAGAAAACAGTGACAGCAACTGCATGTTATGGTGCCAGCCTCTAATAAAAGATAAAGGGCCTGTTCCGGTGCTAACACACGAGTACTATCTGTTGCTGACCACGAAGCTGGGCGAGCATTGTCAGTGAACACTCTTCACAAGCTTGGGGAACCCATCTTGAACCCATCATCATTTAGGAAGTAAATAGCTGGTTTTGTGTTGGGCTGAAGAAAGAAGACAGCCAAGGACCCTACACAGCTCTCTTATGTGTCAGAAGATAAATGTGCTGTCAGAGTGCTGGCATCGCTGCCACCAAGTATTTTTTAGGGTAAAATCAACTCCTTGAGTCACAGCCAGGATTATTTGGAAGCTCATGCTGGCTTAGTACAAGAGTAACCGCGTGGGGTGAATCAACAGGATGAATCAAAGCAGTGGTAATGGGGGGTGTTGCTTCTACCTAGAAGTTGAGAGCCGCTCAGTGACTGCAGATCACTGGGGATGGAAGCCTGACCTTTCATGCCTCTCTCCGCCGCCTTCAGGCTGGACACAGCTTTGCTTTTGTATCGAGACAGAGATTCAGCATGGCTATTGTGGCGCAGCTGTTTTCCCCTGTTTTGGCAGCCGCTGTTCAGCGTGTTAAGCTCTCTGTGGAACTGTGTTGCTTTTGGAGCCAACCAGAATGGCTGCTCTGCTGTTTGAGCAGACAGTGAGCAATTCTCCATGGTGCTCTCACCGAGTATATGGACTGTCATCCCCTTCAAAATATTCCATAGCTGAATAACATGGAATATAGCCAGCAAAAAGTCACCCCTCCTTGCCAGCACGAGCAGCTTCTCCTCCAGCACAGATACTTCTCCTTTTTCTACTCAGATTCTAACACGGCTTGGGGCAGGGAGATGGAGAAGGTCAGGTTGTTTCTCATCCTGTTACCTGTGATGGCAATCGCACACCTTTTGTGATAAAGCATTGTTATGTTTGTGGGTTGATTAAAAAAAGTATCGGTTTTCTTGGCAATGGCTGTTAAAACTCAATTTCCTAGATTTAGGGACCTGGTTTGCCTTGTTACATGCTGTCTTTGTAAGGTGGCCTGGATCTTCATGTGGATCTTGGACTGTACTTTTGCAAAGGAGGCCTATAAAATAGGCATAAATAGTTGGGTAGAAATACTTTTCAACATATAATATCACAATAAAAAACTCGGGAGAGCAAGAGGAGCTGCAGGTGAGTAGAATGTCAGTTGTGAAAGCACTGCTATTCCTACTACGCAGCTTTATTCCATAAACCCATCACGTAGGGGTGCGGGGTTTTTTGACTAATGAGCGTTAGAGGTGTTAAGCGGTGTAGCACTGATGACTTCGGCTTGTTGCGTCATGGGGAAAAGTGTAGCAGAGCTGGAGCCTCTTCTGCAATTAAGTGCTTTACCAGTTTCTCTGTTTAGATGTTTAAAGGATTAGGCAGCAGAGAAAGCCCTGGTCATCTTCTCTCTGGCCCAGGAGTGGTCAAGGTGTTCATTCAGGATGAACAAGATGAGGCTTTGATTCCCAGCTTTGTGTGATTGTGTCGCAATGCAGAGCTTTCCCCCTCAGGGCCTCGGCAGTCTATTTAGTGCAGATGGAGAAATTGCTCCTCATTCTATGGAATACGAAGCCACTGGAGAAAGTCCTCAGGCGGACAGGGTAACCAGAGTCACCGGAAAAACGGTTAGGAAAGGCTGAGCAAGCTGCTAGCGCTTAGTCTACAACAGACACCTCCTGGGCAAAATGAGAGATGGTTGTAGAGAAAAGCGAAATGAAGTCCTTCACAGGTACTGCCAGTAGGGAGAACAGCCTCAACTTTGAGAGGCTTCAACATTAAATAATAAGATTTTTTTTTCTAGCTGTAACAATTGTTACCATCTAGAGTAGATGACATGGATGTTTTAAAATCTTTGTTACTGATGGGTTTTAAGAAGCAGTTGGAGAAAAACTTGTCAGAGAAAGCCTGGGTTTACTTGATGCATCTTTGTTAGGCACAGAGCAAGTCATTTCTTGATGAGATGGAGCTGTATTTGCTGTGATTTCTGCCACAGATACATCCAAACTCAAGCACTGAATGTTCTCTTTTGTATATTTTCAGGATTTTTTTGCAAATTTTACAGTATTTTGGAAAACATAATGTAATTTCTTTTTCTTACCTCTTCTGGTGTTGCAACATCATCTCAAAGATTTCCTTTGAGTCTTCCGCTCCTGTTTGTTCCTAGCGTGTGTTTTCCCACTTGCGGCAATTTGCAGCTCAGGGGTTTTCATGTACGGACTTCCTTCTAGAGTTTAGGCTCTTCTGAGTGCAAGTACTGACATGGAAATAATCTCCAAAACACTGGGGGGTTTATTATACAAATCTTTAAATAATACAGGCAGATTTTGGAGGAAAGCGAGAATCTGTTTTAGGAACCTGTTTGATGTTGTCATGGACAAAGTGGGGGTATATTTTTATTGACCTGGAGAATCAAGCCAAGCAGTCAGTAATGTCTTATACAGTTGAGCATCTTTTCAAACGTTGTTCTGTGGGTGTTACCATCAGCTCTGTTGGCTTGAATTTATACTGGTTTTTGACAAGTCAATAAATGCTTTCTCTTCACTATTTTATAAAGGCATTTGTTCAGTAGAGGGATTTTTGGTACCGAAAGGATGGACAGTCCCGATAAGACCTCTTCTTAGGAGGCTCAAATATAATTTGGCTGTATTGTCCCTTCTAGCTGTTCAGAAGGATAATGGCCCATCATAAACCAGCACAAATCTGTGATATTAATTCTGTGCTGTGATGTGACGTAGTTGGAGTTTTTGTCAATAAACTGATGATTTTCCCATTATCTGCTCTATCACTGTGTTAAACTTTTAAGCATTTCTCTTAGGAAATTGCCCTTGTTTACTCAATATGCTAAGTTTTCAGTAGTCAGATCTAGAACTTGTTCAGAGCTCATATGCTATTTTCCTGTTTCTCACACGTTTGCTCTGTAATAGATGTCTTCTGCTACACGCCCTGGATTGCACAGATACAATTATCTGCCAGAAAAATATGCTGTGATGCATTCTCCCCCTATTTGGGAGTGTAATGGAGCAACCACAGTAGAAGTTGTCCAGATGTCTGGGAGTATTATCTTCTGCCATAAGTTTATTGTTCATCAGGGAATGCTAGAGTTGGTATAATGAACTTTCAATTTGTACTTAGGCCCAGACATCATATAATTCCTTTTTAGTTGTTTCTGTTTGCTCTTCCCACATTGTGGACCCATGTGTTTCCAGTGAAAAAGAGTATGTTTCCTGACAGAAATTCAGAAGATGTTGTTAAGCGCATCAAAGATCATATCTTTTTACACTTAATTGGCCAGTTTTCTTGTTATCAATTATTACATTTGGCTGAAGTTATTTTTTTAACCAAAAAATGAAGGCTTCCAAACTTTCTCATTCCATTGCCACATAGCACATGTGTAAGTTAATGAAAGCAAATACCACTTTAACTGCATTCCGAAATTAATTCACCAGGCACTTCATGCTTGGTCCCAGACAAAATACCGGGTTTTGCTATCAAGCCCTCTGCAAGGGCTTCAGATCTCTCTTTGCTCTTGTGGTGGGTTTTCTCTGGGTGAGAAGCAGACACCAAATGGTGCATCCTGGAAGAGTTTAGGGCTCGTGATACATAGGTAGGGCGATTATCTCAAAGGCACGTGCCAAGACTTGCTCTCCAGAGTTCAGGATTGCAAAAAATATATGGGTTTGCGTTGGGTTTCTCAGATCCCCAAAATGTGGAGAATAATTTTTATGCAATTATGTGATTCAAAGTAAAAAGTGAAGCCTTGTGTGAAATGAAAAACATTTGTTTATTTTGGGTTATATTTACCTCCTAGCAGGAAACTCCTCCCAATGGCTCCTTCCCTCTTTGCTTTGCACTAGATCATCAATGCTCCTGAAATCAGAACAATGCATTTGGAATCTCACTTTATTAGGAACATAGGAATATGTTGACACCATGTAATGGAGTGAAACGTTCTTGGAAATAGCCTCAGTAGAGCGGTATCTACTCGGTGCTAGGCTTGGGCTAATATTTCATGTAGGTGCATTGCTAATTAATCTACCAATGACAAGCATTTTTAATTAAAGCAGGTGTAGTGCTGCTTTTCTGCCTCTGGAATGTACATTGTGTCGTTTAGCATTACTTGGGAATATTGATGAACATCAAGTTTTTATGGAAAATAAAGAATGAGAGACCAAGGTATTGCAGAATCAGTCTGAGTTTTGGATGGACCTCTGGAAGTCATCGGGTCCAATCCCAGTGTTCAAGAAGGGCCACCTAAAGCTGGTTGCCCAGGACCGTGTCCAGATGGCTTTTGACTCTCCCTGAGGTGGCAGACTCTACAAGCTCACCGGGCAGGCTATGAGGTAGTGGAGATACAGCTTCAAGGTTTGGCGTACTTGCAAGGGATTTGGAGACCCAACTTCATATCCCTTTTTCTGCTCCAGAGAGAATTAAATCTCAGTCCTGTGGACCCATGACTGGGAGACCAAGGTATTGCAGAATCAGTCTGAGTTTTGGATGGACCTCTGGAAGTCATCGGGTCCAATCCCAGTGTTCAAGAAGGGCCACCTAAAGCTGGTTGCCCAGGACCGTGTCCAGATGGCTTTTGACTCTCCCTGAGGTGGCAGACTCTACAAGCTCACCGGGCAGGCTATGAGGTAGTGGAGATACAGCTTCAAGGTTTGGCGTACTTGCAAGGGATTTGGAGACCCAACTTCATATCCCTTTTTCTGCTCCAGAGAGAATTAAATCTCAGTCCTGTGGACCCATGACTGGTGGGCGTTTTGTTGTTGCATTGCCCTCTCACCTTGACCACAAGGTTCAGCCTGGCCTGGCAAAACTTTGCTGAGGGAAATGCGATCAAATAAGTGGAAAAGTTGCCTTTTTGGCAAGAGAAAACAAACTTCATTGAAATTCTTGATTGTAAATCTTCAGTAATTCCTACAGGGGTGGTTTGTTGCTGACCCTGACCCTTCACAGCTTCATATTCTGCATTTGTTATGCCTGTGTGTAGTTTCAGTCAATCTTTTCTCTCTTGTTGGTTGCAGCTGATCATTTCTGCCCTTATTTATTTATTTCTGGTGGTATAGAAGCAGACCAGGAAAATTTGCACGGTCATACATGTGACTGAGCATGTTTGCAATGTAGATTAATTCCAGTAAATCATTAATTAATTGTAAGTTGATTATCAACTTCATGAGTGGTTCTCCAGATGTTTATGGCAAGTGGTCTCCCAGCATTACAACATACATCTTGGCTGCTAGGAGAATATCAAATTTCTGTTATATATGCCACTTTTCTGATGAATGCTTGCTCAGCCCCAGATGATGAGGGCAAAATATTTCTGTAAGATAGAAGAGAGAAATGCAGCTAGATTTATGATCTGTATAGAGGGATCCGTTAATCGAGATTTCTCTTGTATTGCAGTGTTCCCACATTCCAGAGCCTTCCTGAGGAGATACTTAGTAAGCTTGCAGATGTCCTTGAAGAGGTAAGTGCTTTTAATTTTGAGAGCTAATGAGTTCAGAATCTGTGAACATTCTGGTGGCAATATGCAGGGTATTTTTTCCGAAAGAACAGTTTCACAATTTTGCTCTCGGATACGGTTGACTATTCCAGTGATTTGAGACAGGACAACACGTGAAAAATTAATCCAGTTTTGAACAGGGCTTATACATATTTTAATTATATTTCTATCCAATTGGAGAGCGAAACAATCATTTCCTGTGGTGTGCCGAAAGGAAACCTTCTTCTCCAGACCCCGGTTCAGTGCTGGAGAAGGGTGGATGTCAGAATACCACTTCCTCTCAAATTTGATGGGACGCTTATGTTAGAGGGCAATATCATGCCTTAAAGGAGGTGACACAGAAAAGCCGCTCCTGTAACAGTAACAGCGGAGAGGGGCAATGTAATACATTTTCGGATGCTCGATGGCCTACGTAGGCTTGTGCTTTGCCTACTCGGCTTTAATTAGTATCTCATTAGTGTCAGCCTTTTAATGAGTCTTTAGTTCAAAAAACCCCCAAACCCAAACAAAAAAACCCCAAACATCACAAAAAGAAACCCCAAACAAATAAAACACCAAAGGGAAGTTGCACCTAACACCACCCCACCCCCAATAAACCTAACCCCCAGAACAAACCAAAACCCCCAACCTCGCCCTGTAAGTGAGCTTGTAAAACGGATTTGAAATATGTGAGTTGCATCACAGGCGATCTGTCCCCATAGATCATTCACACAGTGCCCTGTTCTGAGCCTGCAGAACGGCACGCAATTATGTAGTGAGAAACTGTTTAAAAAACCTGTCAGAATGTAGCCCTGTATGGCTTAAATGCAGGAAATCGCTGTGTACAACAGTATTTGATTTAATTCCTTGTTGTTTTTTTCTCATGTATGCCTTGCCATCATGAGCAACCCTAATAAGCACAGAAAAATGTCCATGCATACCACCTCTGCTGTTGATTTTAAGAAATGGCACTGCTGACATTTAGGATGGGGGTTTTTTTAAACATCATAAGACCTTGCTACTTTGCCTTTTTTATTTAGTGTGCAGATAAATTTTGTAATCCCAACAAATCAGCTGTTTGTCATACAGAATAATTCCATATTCATAGATAAGCTTTATTTCCTTTAATGCCAGGGAAGTGCTCAGATTTGGAGAGAAAAGGCATATTAACTTCACATGCTATGAATTAAATTTGCCTATCTCAAAACCTCCTGCCTAACCAGGAACAGTTTAATTTGCTTGGATTGCATAACCAGCATTAAGCTCCTTATCAGGAGTTAAGGAAATTACTAAAGTCAGTAAAACTTTTCCAGGGATGCTTAAAGTTTTGCCAGCCTTGTTATTCCCTCTGAGTTTATCTTTGATTTTACATACCACATTTTATGTAAACTAAAAAATCACTCTGCTATGATAGCACACATTTTGTATTTCACAGTATCTAACTGTTGAAACGAGGCAGCAGTAACTTCATGTTATCCTCTCTGTTGCTGTAACAAGGATTGGATAAAAGTGACTGATTCAGCACAGTCTGAGGCAGAGGGAAAAAAATCTTTTTCTTAATGTCAAGATTTCATGCACGTTTTCTTTGATACAGTGCTGTGAATAATGCAACACTTCTGTTATACATTCTTCAAATAATTTCTAAAAGCTGTTAAATAAAATCCAGAAGCAAGGGGAAAAAAAGCTGGTTTAATTGCCCCTTATCCAAATCAAACTTGGAAATGGCATTGTAAAGGCAGTAGGAAGGAAAAAAGGTCGGTGTTTAATTACATAATTCATTTCTAGATTCGATGGATGTACAAGAAGTTCCTTAGATAACTTGAGAATTCACAAAACCTGGGGCAATTTCCTTTTCCCTTGCAGTGGCTTCTGACTTGTTTGAGATCACTGCCATCAGTGAAACTGCTCGTCATTTGTACACGTGAGAGTAGAAACAAGTCTTCTGCGGTCAGTTTTAGCGCATTCAAATCCAAGCTACAGAAATGCTGTGGTTTTGCCAGGAAAACTCCCAGGAATTAGCTTTCTAGGGACATAATTTACCCCATTTCCAGGCCCTTGTTGTTCTGGAGATGTCTTCAGCTGTAGATCATTATGCAGTTGACACCAATCTCCAAGCAGCTTTAGGTTGCACCTACAGCTCCAGACCCAGGATTTGGGATTCCCTACTAGACCCTGGCACAGTTCTTCCCGGTGCTCAAACCTGACCCTTCTGCCTTCTTCCATTAAAATTATATTAATATGTATATTAT
>NW_010391400.1:0-9890 GCF_000710305.1 Buceros rhinoceros silvestris | reverse complement strand
AAGCGATGCCCAGTGCAATTGCTCACCACCCACTGCCCGATGCCTAGCCAGTCCCTAAGCCGCTGCGCCCCTGCCCAGCTCCCCCCAGTTTATATACTGGACGTGACATCACAGAGTCTGGAATACCCCTTTGCCAGTCTGGGTCAGCAGTCCTGCCTGTGTCCCCTCCCAGCTCCTCCTGTACCCTCAGGCTCCACTGGTGGTGGGGGATGAGAAACTGAGAAGTCCTTGGCTTAGTGTAAGCACAGCTTAGCAACAGCTAAAACATCGGTGTGTTAACAACATTATTCTCATCCTAAATCCAAAACACAGCACTGTACCAGCTGCTAGGAAGAAAATTAACTTTAGTCTAGCTGAAGCCAGGAGATATGTAAATAAGATTTCCAGAAATGCACAGGAAATGTTATTTACTAGTTATTATTGGGTGCTTCTACAATATTAGGAGAGGAGAAACTGCCAAGTGCAGTTTAATAAGAACACGTAAAATCAAAGGAGATCTAGGATTTTAGTGGGCTTGTAACTGGAAGTGAGCAGAGGTGATACAAAGAAATCTTGCAGGGGCAAGAATGCAGTAAAAGAGATTTGTACGGATGCAATTGAGGGTACTTCTTGCAGAATGAATGGATGTAGAGAATCTTGGAAGATATGGCTCCAGATATTTTCCAAATTCATTCTATTCCCTGTCCTTGCAGAGATTTTGGGTGATCAAGGAGCATATAGCAACAATTTCCTAGGCTTATTTCTTAGTATTCTTTCTTCTTTCTTCGGTGACATGACCTGCATGCTTGGTGAGGACCCTGGAGGAATGCATCGTGCATGTCTACGCTGTGTTGCAACTTTGTGTAAACTTGTACTGTATATTGGACAATATTTTGCAAAAAGAAAAGGCCGCAGTTATCTAAATAAGGGTATTTTTAGTGCAATTTAACATATTTCAGTTTTACAGGCCTGATTCATTATTTTCTTTTCCCTTCAGCAGACAGTTGTGTGTGCAGAGAGAGTGAACAGTTCCCAGATCAGAATGTTTCCCTTCGCATGGATTTGAAAGACTACATGTTGTTAAAGACATTGGAAACCTTCACTTTTCAAGCATTAAGAGGGAATTTTGTTCACAAATTATTTTTATAATTAAAGTTGACATGGCTAGTCTGTTGGTTAATTTGGATTGCTTCAGTGCTGGTTTACTTGGATAAATTGTGTTTCCACGCTTTAAAAGGCAAGAGGCAAAGCCACAGGCTGCATGATGCTTTTTCTAATTTGAGCTTTAATTGAGCTGACAAGTTACAGTAGTTTGTTACTTTAGTTTAGAATAGTTGATGATTATGAGGAAAACGGTTTTCATAAATATAAAGACATTTGTCCGTTACAGTTATCTTTCTGCTCCAAATTGTAAAGTTCGACTGCATAAAATCTTTAATTCAATCCAGTGTTGCTGGAGATTCTTGGACATGTTTTCCACGTTCCCGGAGCATTTGCCGAAGGCCGAGGAACTGGCCCGGCTCCCCGAGCCTCGGAGGGCACCTGCCGGCTGCGCGGCCGCAGCGCACCAGCAGCTCTGCCCCGAGACACAGCTGCGCGGTAAGGAGACGAAACCCATGGTGCTGCTTCAGGAACGGAAACTCAAGCACAGATTCAGTCTGCGGTGAAAAGTAGGATCTCAAATTTTATTTAAGAAATGCTTTAATAAAAAACTCTCTGTTCATCAAAGCCTCATTCTCATTGTGCAGAACTCTCTGGTGTGGGATTGCTTCTGATACCCATTTAAAACCAGCAAAGATGTCACCAGTCTGCGCTGCGCAGCGAAGGTATGTCCTGAATCCCTCTATCATGGGCTTTAGTCTACACAAGGGAACCTCGGCCACATCACCTGCTTCTTAAACCAGAGTGTCCCAGCAGCCCAGAATTCCGAGGTAAATGCTAAATAAATACCTGTAATCTGCAAGGAAGATGTCGAGTCAAGTAGTTCACAGCTGTACAAAGGGACTCTTTTCCTTCACTTCGCTTTACCAGACTGACTGGAGCAAAAGGAGGACGCTTATTCCTTCGGGTGGAACAGATATAAGTAGAACTGTATCTCAACATAAATTGGCTTCACAGGGAAATCGCTAGTCTCACTTAAAGCAAACATTTGTAACACTGAGAAACCATTATAAAATATACTTAGACTACCTGACCAATTTTTAACAGAAGTTGTCGACAAATCCACTGGTACTATCCGGACTTTCTTATTTTGGTGGGGTTTAAAATGTAATGGTTTATTGTAATTTTTTCATTTTAATCCAGGTGTATTGGCATGTTTCTTGACTAGTCAGTGATGTTTTTCTCAGTTTCTTTTGTGTCTCATCTGGACTTTGAAAAGAAAGACAGTGTCTTAAGCATGGGTGAACAAATGAATCACTATGATCAAGCTGGCATGTGAATTTATAACCTCAAAGTGTTTGAGGCAACTCTGTATGTTTCCATCCTCTAGTTAGTGTAAAGTAGTCTCATGCCCACAGTTATTTCATGGTAAATAGCTCACGTGCCCACATTCTCAATCCTTCCTCAAGTGCTTTGGAGCAATAATTTAGGAATTAGCATGTCTGTGTGTAGTCAACATACACAGCCTGATTTTTCCAATTAAATGTGTTTCAGAATTAGTACTTGAAGTCTAATGCAGAAATGAGATATTATTGTTGTTAACTGGGGGAGGAAGGAGACAATTCTTTAATGGACCTGGTTAGCGTAAGACATGACACAAGCATGACACTGGTTACTGGTAGGTGCAGACTGGCACTTACCTGGCTAACTGTCAGAGCAGTAAAGCTCCTCAGTAATTGCAGCAGTGAAGGCGATCCCCTTTAAGGGAAAATTTGATCACTTTAGGAACAGGATTGAAATTGCGGTTGGTGACAGCCGATTGAACGTGAGCCAGCAGTGTGCCCGGGTGGCCGAGAAGGCCAACGGCATCCTGGCTTGTACCAGCACTGGTGTGACCAGCAGGAGCAGGGCAGGGATTGTCCCCCTGCACTGGGCGAGGGACCTGGGGCTGTTTAGCCTGGAGAAGATGAGGCTCAGGGGAGACCTGATCGCTCTCTGCACCTACCTGACAGGAGGTTGTGGGGAGGTGGGGTCTGTCACTTCTTCCGTATTACGAATGACAGGACGAGAGAGAATGGTCTCAAATTGTGTCAGGGGAAATTTAGATTGGATATCAGGAAAAACGTCTTTACACAGAGAGGGTCATTAGGCGTTGGAACAGGCTGCCCAGGGAGGGGGTGGAGTCCCCATCCCTGGGGGGGGTTAACAGACATGTAGAAGTGGTAATTTCCTTACAGAGAGGGTTGTGCAGCACTGGAACAGGCTGCCCAGGGAGGTGGTGGACTCCCCATCCCTGGGGGGGTTTAACAGACATGTAGACGTGGTGCTGAGGGACATGGTTTAGGGATCCTGGCAGTGCAGGGGGAACGGCTGGACTCGATGATCTCAAAGGCCTCTGCCAACCAGATGATCCCGCGATTCTATGAAATCTGGGTTTATTGACCCAGGTTCTTACCAGGTCTAACCCTCCTTCTCACTGGCTTTCTCCCTACACTCGAAGACTGCGCTGCACCACTGGGACTCTTTGAAGGCAGAGCAGCATGCCTCCGTGAGAGGAAGCCCTCAAAGTGCGCGGAGCAAAGGGAAGATGTTCCCGGAGCTGTCAGGAGGGCCAGGCAGGCAGCGCTGCAAGGAGCTGGACAGCACACCACCCTCCCGCAGACCTGCCAGGGGCATGGTCATGCCTGGGCTCTTTAACCCCAGAGCCGCTTGACCTGTGTGCTTAAAAACAGTTTCTCACAGGTGGCAAAACATTGTTGACTGCAGTATAAAATACCGCATGCGGTAGACTTTCCGGCCTTCTTTTGGCCACTGGTTGTAATCTGTTCATATGTAAATGAAGTTTTAATTTTATTCCAGTACTCTGCGAGATTACAGAACTGTTTTTCACTGCTTATGTTCTCCTTCACAGCGGTATGTCAAGCACTTTTATGGACAATACATCTTAGTCAAAGTGTGTTTTAATGAATTTTTCAGTTTGGTTGATTAAAAGCAATTATTAACATAAAGAACTAAGATTTCTATACAGTTCTAATTCCTTGCCTAGTCTCCAGTACTATAAAATGTTTCAGTGACATACGTCTGTTTAACAAGGAAGTGCAATCAAGAGGAGAACAGGTTAATAGAAATACTTCAGGATCCATCGAATGGCTTGACTACATGCTCTTTTCTAGGGATCTTTTCCGTACCCTGCAGTTCTTCAAAGTAAGTCTTTTTATTGTTTAAGTGAATATTGTGATGTGTGATGATTACATTTCATAAGATCTGCATTTCTAAATAAGGTTATTTCTGTGCAGTATTGACTAGTGCTATAATATCACGGATTAATGGCTTAAGAGCAAGGCAAGACTAAATTAGTTCCTGGAATGAATCAACGTCTGGATTTTGTTTTAGTTTCAATTTTCTTTTTTACGCCACTAGACTGGCTTCTTTCGGTCTGCACCTTGAGTTCCTTGGCGTGGCTGAGGCAATAATTGATCTTATTGACAGAGTATATAGGTACTTCATTAAATTGCATCAAGAATAAATTTTCTTAAATCATGAAACCAATTATTTATCAAACATAGTCAATCTCCATTGCTCAGAGCTGGGTAAAAACACCATCTCACTCCAGCCCACTATCTTGCAGAAACTTCCAGTCTTCTATTTTGGAATTACTGAATTTCCTTACAGAAGTGCATCTCTACTGTATCATCAAAGCATTGCCGTGGAAACTGATAGTATGCCCCAGCTTTCAGGAAATGCTCTCAACGCTTTAACTGTTGTTTTAAATGAGGTAACTGGGCTGCCTTTGCAAAGTGTTTACCTTGTCATAGTTACAGTAGCAGCCTGGAACCCTGATTATTGTCTAACTTAGCTGGAAGATGTATATAATCCTTTTTATGTTCACTATGTCTGTGCTCAGCAATTTCAGCATCTTATTTAGTGCCACTGGTAGCTCAACACGTTAGCTGGAACTCCCTTGGCGACTTCCCGCTTGGTCCTCTGTGTCGGCAGTCCTCCCAGGACATTATGCCTGTTCACCTACCTACCATCCATCCTGGGCACGATCATAACGTTCCTACTGCATATAAAAGCCTGATGATGCTTTTGTGACTATCAAAGGCAAGCGGAAGCTACAAGTTGTTCAATAGTCATCTCCAGCTCTTTAATTGCCTTAATAAAATAAATAGGTAGGAAGATGAGAGCAAATGTGTATCGTCTGAATTCATCTGTGAGGTATTGGAGGGATAGACTGCTGTCCTTTCCATCAGCACTTCTACAGTGGTGAGAACTGACGGAAAACATTTTTTCCAGGAATAAAATTTCTGTTCATTGGTTCTTGTTGTCAAGAAATGAGGACCAGGTTGTTCACCTGAAATATAATCCATTTTTTCACACGGAGCTTATTCTCAGCCTCAGTTCTCATTTGCTGCTGTGTGTCAGAACACTTTTACTAACTGGAGACAGCAGTGGTGGTTTGTTGGGGTTTTTTTGTGGTTTCACTGTTACTTTGGGGGGCTTTGTTTGATACGATTTGTTACTTTAAGTGAATGCCTGGTAGTCAAATAAACTGGGATAAACAATCCCAGTTCTCGCTGTGTGGGTAGGCTGTTACCTGCCAGTGCTCACAGCCTCAGCAGGAGCAGGTCCTTGCTCACCCAGTGGGGGGAGGCAGTCACTGGGCTCTGAAGTAGCAGGGTGCCCTCACCCGTGGAAACGGGTTTCCTGTTGAAGCGTAGCCCCGCCAGACTACCTAGCGTTATCGGATCACTTCTTACGATAAATCATAGGAGTAAGAACCACCTCCTCCTGCTACTTAACATACCTGAGCAGCCCCTTCTTAGAGATTTTATTTTTTCTTTATGAAGTGGATGGAAGATGAACTATGCTCCAAAGAAGGTCTGGCTGATACTGGAGACAATCTCAATCAAACGGAGATTCAAAGTTCACAGAAACTGAAATACTTTTAATCCATGCTCATTGGATAGGTTCTTTATTTCTTTGGAAAAGGGTCACATTTTCTTTTGTTATGCTAGAATCTAACACAATATATGATGGGGAAAGTTTTTTTTGAATTCACATCATTACTGGCTGAAAGTTCAGTAAGACTTTTGAGTTCTTATACTGCAGTACTTATGGCAGACAGGATCATCAGGGACTAACAGCGTTGTAGATTGCCAGGAGGCTGGGTTCTGGTAACGTGTCTTAAGAAATCACTTAATCGAAAATGTCACCTGCTCTTCGCTATACTAATATATGTATATACACACACTAATATATACATATATACACTAATAACTGATACTGGGTTTCAGGGAGGGTCCCTCAGTACTGGAGTTCAAACAAATTAGAGCCAAAACAGCAGAGCTAAAGATGCTTTGTTTCCAAGATATCTGTTCTCAATATCTCTGGGCCCCTGCCCTTTTCACCTCCCTTCAATAACCTGAGTTCTTCTTCCCTTCCTTTCACATTCCTTAGGCATCCTCGTCAAGCAAAAGACAGCATATTCTGTGGCTAATCTGCTGCTGTGCACAGACATTTTTCCTGGCTACTGCCACGCAGAGTGTGTAACTGCTGAACTCCACCAGCCTCTGCCCCCTGCCCGCGGAGGGACTCTATCCTGTACCAAACACTTGCATGCACACACATTTACTGTGTGTCCTTTCCTAGCAGTGACCCCTTAAAAATGCAAATACGGTTACAAAAGCTTCATGTTCATTAAATGGGATACAACCAGAGCAGATTCTTTTATTTCAAACATGTGCATCTACACCAGACTGTTCTTTGGACAGCAGAATCAAAGAAGCCCAGTTCCTTATGTGTTTTCCTGATGCCCCAGCTTCCCTCATGTCCTTTTTGGATACTGCTGCAGTACCCAGAGTCCAGAACCTCTCGTTTTCACAAAATTTGCAAGAATGTACTATTTTAAGACCTGTGTTCTGCCCGTAAGCTTGGTTAAAACCAGCTAATAAGTTCAGAAGAGCAACAAGGCTAACAGGCAGATAGCACGTGTTTAATTTCATTATGAAATGAGGCTAAGAGAGGCTCTAGAAAGGATTCTCCAGCGTGCCGCATTTGTGGTTGTCTGCACAGATGTGACAGAAAGCAGCTCTCAGACATCTCCAGGCAAATGTATATTTCCAGTTCCAGGGATGGCTGGACCAGGGAAGCTGGGTTCCTGCCTCAGGTAATGGTGAGAGTGGCTGATGGACATGTTGTGAGTGTTTTCTTCTTGCCTAACGTGCAGAGCTGTACTTCCTGCACGATATTCCAACTCTGCCCTCAGCACAAAATGATCAGTTTTGTTTTGGGCTTTTTCTGTAACACCGGTTACGGTAGTATGTGAGTGCTTCACTGACATTGTTTTCTCTCAAGAGCAGTGTCCAGAGAGGAGGGTTCTATAATATCCACTTGTTTGCAAGGGAAACGAGGTATGGGACGTTCCACGTCAAAAGCATCCTCTAAGGTTTATTGCCCTCTTCTGAGACAGAAGAGCCAGGTCAGAAAAGCCCTTTCAGCTCCTCGAGTCCCCCGTTCCCCAGCGCTGCCCGGTCCCCACTGCCCCCTGTCCCGCAGCAGCACCTCCACACGGCTGGGAAACCCCTCCAGGGATGGGGACTCCACCACTGCCCTGGGCAGCCGGGGACACGCCTGCACAACCCCAACGGGACAGAGATTGTTCCCCAGGGCCAACTTCAACCTCTCCTGGCACAACTTGAGGCTGTTTCCTCTCATCTGATCACTTGTTACTTAGGAGAAGAGACCGAGTGCCTAGGGCGTGCTTTCTCAGACCGTTTGGCATTATGCATAATTTCATTACGTTCAAACCACAGCTCTTACTGTCCTCAGCAGTTATAAATGCTTGAGACCTCTGTATTTCAGACCCTGGACCTCAGTTTGTTAGGCAGGGAAAAAAAAGAAAACATATCTGAAGTACGATGGCAGGACTGAATTGTGAACTGTATGCTGCCAGCTGGGAAGGAAGCCAATTAGAAGTATTTGATTGCTTTAATAATAGACAGTCCATTCTCTTCCTGCAACCTCCTGCTTGGATTTCTGCCCAAGCAGAGGGAACTTGGTGACCTGGGACCTAGTGCCTCATGTCATTCCTCAGTATTTGACTGTGAGGCTGCTGCAAGGCAATTTTGCTGTGTCTGTAGTCTGATGATATGGAGAGTTTAGTGGTGTGGAAGGATCTTCAGCAACTGTCACTGCAGGGGCAGCATGCTGCCCACCTGCTACACAGAGCCCCATTCCCATGCTTTTCACTGGTTAGTTCTGGATTCGTTTGGCCTGCCGTTTCTGCATTCCTAGTCCAGCCTGACCTGGAGACACCTGGAGCACTTGTAGCCATTTCCTAGGAACATCCAAACAGCACTGGCGATTCCGTGTCAGTAACAACACAGGCAGGGCTCTTATCGGTAACGTCTTTTCTCTGTACTCCGTTGATTTTTATCTACAGTGTGAAGCAAGACCCTGTGGGGAAAATGTACCCAGGTAAAAGAAGAATTTCATAGTACATGTGGACAGGGGACAATGTTATTGTTGAGTTGTCTAATCTGGATAATACCTATTTTCTTAATATTTAAATTAGAAATCTAATAATATTTCATGATGTTTGTGTAATTTTAAAAGATGAACTACAATAAAAAAGAGAAAAAATTAAATAGCGAATGTTCACAGATGCCTTGTGAGGGGCATTTAAGTTTGTAGTGATGAAGCTTAGACAGTTGCCTGACATCTGAGCCCCTACACTGCTAAAGCCACTTGACATCCATGTTGCTGACCAACACTCCCAAATTTTCAGTTTCACAGCTAAAAATCGGGAATCTCAGGTTCTTCCCAGTTTTTGTAGGACTACAACTGTGTGTTCCACACACACTTGTCGTGGTCTGTAAGAACTCCAGCTGCACAAGGGTGTCCTCCTGGAAGACATTCTGTAAGGGGCACTCTCTGTGCGACAACCTGTGCACAACCACTGTCCTCCGACACCGAAACTGCAACTCTTCTTACTGCTGACACCCTGATGACGTACCTCCCCCAGCTGGGAGGCCCTCACCTACAGCAACTTAAGATATAAGCTATTCACCTTTACGTGTTGACCACGTCTAAGTTTGCATAGTGTGTTCTCTGTTGTTACCAGGCTAGACACCCCTTCCAACAACACCCCTTCCAGATCTTTCTATGCATGCCATAGGTTTGTGGAATTCGATCTGTTGTACTGAATCTTATTTTGTGGGTGTATTTTGTGGCTTGTGGTAGAAGCCCAGAGTTTAAGTTCTTGACACTTCTTCACTGATGATTTGTTAAACTCATGTTGCTCATTGTCTCACGCTAAGGATGCCACTATCTTGTCTTCAGCTGTAACCGTGTATTTAGGAGAGAGTTGGCAATTTGTAGACCATGGTATTATTCATTCTGCTAGTGTGTTAGGGGCTCACTCTGGTGCGGGAGTGTGCTTCCAAACCCTGCTTCGTAACCAACGAGAGATCTCACATCAGCTTGTCTAATCCCCCTTGTAACTGATTTATGCTTCTAGGCTCTGCAACATCTCTTGTTAATGAGTTCCACAAGTTAGTTGCACATACTTTCAAAGGAAAACTCTATCGCTGGCTGCACTTCACCTCTCCTAGTGCAAGACTGAAATAAGTCATTATCAACGCATCTTCTCTGTATCATTCGTGGAGGTTTCACACAGTAACAGGGAAGCCAAAGAGCCCGGGTTCCCCAGCCTCCTCCAACAGACCCAGCTGCAGAGTGCTGAGTTCCGGGAGCTGGCTCCACCGATCCTGCCCCACACGCCAGTGAGGCGCCGGCCGCACACCGGC
>NW_010391399.1:0-11894 GCF_000710305.1 Buceros rhinoceros silvestris | reverse complement strand
CAGAGCACTCAAAAAGCTTTAAATCACTTAGTAAGTAAATATCAGCAGAGCGTTTCTCTGCTGCGGGCTGGAATTCTGCTGGCCGCTTCATTAAGATCTTATCAGGGAGATGTTTCGCAGCCTGCGACGATTTATTGCCCCTGTATGTTTTCGTAAGGGGGCCCTGGGAAGATAGAATAACTAGGCTTCTTTCGCCGCCGCTGAGGGCATGTCGATTTAAGTGGTACCCTCGTGGGGGGGCGTTGAGGGGGAATTCCTAGCTGCAGTCTATGTCGCTGAGTGATTTTTTAAGGTCTCTAAAAGCAATCTCCAGGCAGCTGTAAATTTTGCAGCGTTAGCTCTAGACGTACAAGCAGCAGACTTCAATCCTATGCCTTTGAAGATTTAAGAAACAACTTTCTCTCCCGCTGATTCGGCAGAATTCCTGACCGCGGCACAAACAACACGAAATAACGACAAAACCACAAATTCCTGGGACATCCCCTCCTGCCTTACTCAGAGGCAGCCGCGGTCACCCTTCAGCCTTCTCAAACACTGAAATTCAATCCTTACCGGATCAGTCAGGCACTCTCGCTGCTCCCATGGTCGGTCAGTCCCACAGGAAAAAGCAGCGATCCCGGACGAGCCCCCACGTGTCACGACCCACGGCAGGGTCTGCACTGAAGTGGAATGAATCACCCGAACGCCAATATGGTGTGTAGCGAGACCCGTTTATTGTTTACATTACATCCCAATTTATAGACTCTTGTCCACCTGACTAACTACATGGTGATTGGATAGTGACTCTGTTACACAGACAGCACACATCTCTTAAAGCACTATAATTGGTTAAGAGGGGTTATATCCCACGTGGTGAATATTTTGGTTAAAGCTAATCAAACAAGGCTAGTAGAGATATAGTTTCCCACATGATAGTACTGCAGCTGAGTTTCGGCTGCTAAGTTTCCCGGAGAAAGTAGCATATTTTCGTAGTTCCAATTTCTGCTAGAAAAATACACCAACGAAGTGTATAGAAAAGTAAATTCTTAAAACCTAGTTGTTGGTGTTTGGGTTTTTTGTTTGTTTCTTTCTTTTTTTAAAAAAGGAAATATAACTTGGTGCTGTGTAGGATGGTATTTGTTAATGTTCATTAGTTCCATACGTTTTGGTGATTATTTTTCCCCCCATCTACCTTATTTTGCTACTTGTATTAACAGAGCTGAAGGGCTACTAATGTCTTGTACAACCATGGTAGCTAGTCGTTCAGTTTTCACAGCTAAAATCGTATTCAGGATAGCTGCTGCTGTTGGAAAACCTAGGTCTTACAGAGCAAGAGCTGAATTACCAAACACACACGGCTCTAAAGAAAGAGTCTAGAAAAACTACCTCAGAAATGTCTGTCTAGCAAATGTTGTGAAGCAGGTTAGGAAAAAAAGATTTTTTTTCTGCTTTTTTTTCTCACATTGTACTTAATCTGTGTTTCATAAGGGGAGATGCTTTTCTTGAGCCATGAACTCCATTCTTCCCCTGGCAGAGGTAGCTACAATGAAATAGTTTTACTTTGTTTATAGTACAGAGTGTCATGTAAACAAGCTCTGCACAATGCCTAATCAACAGGAAGATTTAAAGTCTAGGGTGGCTGATTTGCACATTATCATCAGATACTTGCAAATGCAAACAAACCAATCCACTACAGTTTAAAATTTCCAGCAATAATTCAGTCACTTGATACAAAAAAAGGAAAAAAACCCCAACCCCGAAATCATCCATTTTACACTATAAATGAGCTTTTATTTTATCCAACCTCATTGAAAGTTTTTTCTTTTCTTTCTTTGTAGTTTTTGTTTGTTTGTTTTTTTCCCCCTTGAAGTATCTCCATTATGGAATCTGAAATGCATTGTCAGGTACTCCAAAGATTATTTTCAAACTGAGTTGCTTGCTGCCACACTAAGGTGCTCACTTTGAACTGCAAAGGAAAAGGAATGCAGACACAATGCATTACTAGCATTCTTGATTTGTTTAAACTGACTGCTCTCACTCTGACTACAGATGCCCTTAACTTTTCTAGCCTGCTTACCATGAATTGGTTGATCCAGTTGAAAACAGGCATTACATTGCATTCCGTGCACCTAAGAACAGCAAAAGTCTGTTCTAGGTATGAAAACAAGTTACTAAATATCAGGGAATATGGCTGAAGGTCTGCTCTGTCCCTTGCTGTTTTTCTGGCCCTTATAGTGGAGTGGGTAACCCTTTCCTTCATTGCACCTGCAAAGTATTTTAGGATTCCTGGATACATATATAGCACCTGTGGCCAGTGCTTAGACTGCTGGTGGAAACAAACGGAACGCAGGTGGTGTGATCTCTGTACAGCTGCCACAGCTTAATAGGAGGGCAGCTGCATCCAGCATCAGAGCTTGCAATAGTCTTTTGAGGATATTGTAGAGAGTACCATAGTTATTTGGTCTAGAAGTTACATGTGCCTGACCCACTGTAGTGAGCATGACCCTTGATGAAAAGCTTGTCAGATAGAGATCAATATAAACTCTTTCAATCAGGAGAACCGAACGGAAATATGAGAACAAGTCTAGGTTCAAAAAGCAGTCCTAAATTACAAACCTAGACTAACCCTTTCAATAACAGCAACAAGAGCTATCCTTGTTAGAGTCTCAAATATCCTGTTGCCACATACATCCCTTTTGGTTAGGCCTAATATTCTTCAGAAATGTGAAGTGCCTTTTAGACCCTAGAAATTTTTAGATGCCTTACAAGACAAAAAAAATTAATAAGAGCACAAGGCTGTTGGTGTTTGGCATGGACTCATCTGCCCATACATGTGTGTAGATTCCAATGACAAGACGGCTGAGGTGTTTTAAATATAATAAAAATTAATCTTTTCCTTTATATGTGATTTTTCACAAATGCGAGTATACTTTCGTCAGAACTGAAAGTATCATTTTCTGTTAAATGAGTATTATCAAGAACAAGTTGTCACGGTACATAACGTTCCTACATTGAAATACAAAAGTCCAATAAAAAAGCTGAAAAATGAGCACAGCTATACTGTGTTGAGATGTCTTAATAATACATGCAAGCATGTATTCACAAGCAGTAGCTATTCCAATGCCTGTGCACCACAGATTACACCCCTGAAATGACTGTTAATCCTTATATATAGCACAGGAAGAAAATGTGCACAAAGATAAACCTGAAAAAGCACATTTGGTCCTGAGCAGACATGTCCTCCAAGTCCATAGGCTTCCATTAGCCTTCATAGTAGGTACTTTAAAACATCTCACAGTTTTATTGACGAACCAGTCTAGCATGTTGCTTCCTGTGTGATGTAAATAGAGTAATTGTTTTCATTTTACTGGAAATGTTTATGAAAGCATGGGAACACACTCAAATCCACAAAACATGAAAGAGTGACACCAGATCGTCTTTGGCACTGTTAAGGGGGCCAATGCCACAGGTAACTGCAGCTGCTAAGAAAAGGTCAGAATGGCTGTTGATATGTCTTTTGCCTTCCTGTTTCTCTCACCTTTTCAGTAAGATTTCTTGTTCCATTGACAGTTTGGGAGCACATGCTAAAGCCATTTGAAGCTATTCTGTAGGAAGGGCCTGTGTTTTCACACTTGTTTCTGGACTCATGAGAAATTCTCCTTGACGTCTCCTTACCCTCTAACAGTGCCAAACTTTTATTTTGGAATACACATTCCATCTTCTAGAAATCATGTAAGAGTTAAAGAACTAATTCTGTTGCACACATACACTCCAGAAACATTTTTATCTTTTTTAAAGGGAGCTGTATGTTTGGCCACTGAAGAAATATACTCCCATAACTCATCTGGCATGTGCTAATGAACAGGGAAGATGCTTCAAATTAATTTTAATTTAATTCTGTCCCTCTAGCTAAGAACCTTAACTCTATGGGTTTTTTAGCCATAGAAACAGTAAATGAACAAAAAGTGGTAATGAATACTGTTACTTTTGAAGTGCATATCTGATGAAATTTGATTTCTCTTTTCAGACCTAATGGAGACAAGAACTGCCAGAAGGGATCTCTGTCTCATTTTATAACTTTCCTGCATTCTTGAAGGCAATGTTTAAGAGTAATGGATGCCAATAAAGCCCATAGGAAATATGTATCTAGCATTACTACTGCCCTTATGAGAAAAGTACACTGCTTTGACTGTTCTTCTACGTAAGTAATACTCCCCCTCCCTGCAAAAGATGGGTGATAAGATGTTCAAAACACTCGTAAGTAAGTCTTTTTTTGAGGTCACGCACCTCTTTTTTCAAATTTTGCGCTGATGTCAGAAAGTCAACATAGCTACCTGTAATACATCTTCAGATAGTGTGTGCAGCGTATTGATGAACAAAAACAACCTTCTGCAAGTTAAAGGATTTTTAATGATTGGCTATTTGCTGGGAGGAAACAAACAAACAAACAAATAAATACTGAACTCGGACATTTCCCTCCATCTCAAATTCTGTCTGCTCATTCGAGCCAGCTGCTTTTTCTAATCCAGTGATGAGCCATAATGGCAATTAATTTGCAATAGATCAGTACCAGAGGAATCTCAGCTGTGGTGTCTGCAGAGGTAAAACAGTCAGCTCTGGTTTTATTGCTGAAATTTCCAGTTCGGTTTCCACTTCCTCTGAGCTCACTGACACCAACAGAATTTCATTTGCATAGCTCTGCTGTTACTAAAAAAGCACTAGACTCCACACTCTAGCCTGTGGTAGGTTTTTGTTAATTTGGTTGCTACCCTTCTGTACTGTGCTTAGGGGTACACTGTGCTGTGCTATACAAAGTTATGTTGGGATGCTACCTTCACAGAGATAGAAGTGAGAGCACTCATAAGCAAAAGAAATACCAGAGTTTACAGAAGGTGTTAATAGCATAATACAACAGCCAGGAACAGGTAAGCCTGTTGCTGCTATGTGGTTTTCAGACACAGCAACAGAAATGTTTGCAAATCAGGGAAGTAGCAGGTTGAAATGTGACAAATTGGGGTGGGCGTGGGAAGTTGTGTGTTTTTTCAGGTGCCGATGTAGAAAGTCCTTGTTAGCATCCTTTTAGAAGCAAGGCTGTCTTTTTTTTTTTTTTTTTCCCCCTAGCTTGTAATTATAGTGATATAAAATAAGCGAAGACAGTGGTAGTCAGTCAGCATCCAAAAAAATCTGTTAAAACACCCTGAACATCTTAGATCTGCTTTCTTGACATTGGCAAAATGTTAGAAGTCTGTATAAAGGGACAAGACAACAAAAAACCCCAGCAACAAAGAATTACTGTATTATTCTTTTGTATTGAATCAGAGTCCTAGCTACAGTAAGGGATGGTCTAATCAGCAAGGAAAAAAAAAAAAAGGTCTGAGGTCAGTCTCCCTAAATGACAACCTGGCAGAAAAGACATTTCAGCATCTTCCTACCATTTCCTGCAGTTGATTGTAATGGCTGTTGATTGCAATGGTAGTTTGAGCCATTTTATGTTATGGGAATTGTCGAAATCTGTATTGTACCAGGACCCATAGGTTTACAAAAATACATATTAGGAATTACAGCTAATGCAATCTATAGCCTTCCTAAACAATAATGGAAGCAATCTCTTACCACACTTTTCCCTTAGTTTCTGTATTTATCTGTGCTATTGGAGTAATTATTTGCTTTGCACCATTTCATTCTACAGACCATTTTGTGCGTTCTGGTATTGTTCCTGGCAGGAGCAAAGCCTGTTATAACTCAAGAGCAGAGTCTTCTCATGCTATGTAAATCACATGCAACAAAGGTTAGGCAAGAATCACATTTTTGACCTCCAGATGACACATCATTTCAAAGGTAGCAGTTGAAAATTGTTGCTGTTTGTATGGCAACTTCTAGGATGTTGCTTTTTCAGCTGAAGTTTTATGTTATTTTACAGCCAAGACAAAATAGTACAGAGCAATCAAAAAAAAAAAACCCAACAATTTTTTTTCTTCACCTTCCTCATGTTCTGTTTTTCTCTATCACTATTTTCTTCTGTTGTTTCCCTGATGGAACATCAAAGAAAATTATCCTTTACCTTCACTTGTCTCTAACATACAATATATGGTTTTAACTCCATCCGTATTTCTTAAGTTTGTATTCCTGAGTATGCTGGTGTAACCAGCCTGAAAGCTTATGGTGCCATTGAACCACAATTTACTATAGCAGACTTTCCACATACATTTTTTTTAAATAAAGTTGAAAAGTGTTCTAAGACTACAGGAATTCCCAGCGTGCCCCTGAATGCACTTTTGTAGCCTGTTGAGTATCTACAGATGTGGTTTCTGAGTGTGTTTTTAACTTCAGACCACCACTTTACTCAATCTGTCTTGTGAAAGATTAAAATACATACCATGGTGAGGAGAAATAAAGTAAAATTTAAGATCCTTCAGCCATAAGGGATATAAGTTAGGAAAAAAAGGAGATAAATGAAAAAGTTTTGGCTTTGAATCCTAGAAAAGTTGTCTAATCCGAATCCTCCAAAGTGAGCATTAAGATGTCAGACATCATGTAAGTAGTCTCTTATTTTAATCTCTCATATATTTTAATGGAGCTTGTTAGAAGTGATAAGAAAATTTGCTGCCCACTTCTGCTCTAATTGCTTCTGCTTTCATTCAAGCAATCTGTTGTTGTGGAGAGTTGGTGTGGCCACAGTATGACTCTAGTAAAAAAAAAAAAATAATGTGCAGGTGTTATCAAAAAAAGCTGCAAAATTGGAAGACATTATTTCAGTACAATTCTTGAAAACTGAGCCTGGCTTTACTAGGGGGACACTTTAAATGCAGCTAGTTTTCATAGTTTCAAGTTCTTTTCACAGTTCCCCAAACACGTTTTTCCTTGTTCTTATGCTACCCCCTTCCGTTTATTTTACTTGACAGAAGAAAAATACAACTGATAAAGGAAAATTATAAATCCTCGTGCTTTTCTAGTGCATTTTCCATGCAGAAAAAGAGGGAAAAGGCTGAGAAATTATAAAAAATTAAAAACTGTAAATCAAGCAATTTTTTTTCTAAAGAAACATTTTAACATCTTAGATGAAAACGAGGTTATCTAAAAAAAAAGTAAGTGGTTTGTGAACCCTTAATATGGATATTATTCATTAGAAACATTTCCAACTACTGTTAGTAGTAAAGGGTTTCAACAGATTCCTTATCATGAAGTAACAGGCAATGTGATGGTTGTATTCCACCCTAAGGAGTAGTCATTAATGTTTGCTTAAAGGTTTCTTTTCCACTACAAGCATTACAAAAAGCGTATACTCAGAATGTTTATTTTTAAATATAATTGTATTAATAATTGTAATTAATAGTAATTATGCCAACCCTGCATTGACAGGAAAGCGAATCAACAGAACTAGTGATGCAACTTTCAGAGCAAGAATATCTAAGGACTATGAAATTTTTCTAGTTGTTATTTTGATATTGATCTTTGATAAGATTGAGTCTATCATACGTATACCCTCTGAAAAAAGGAGGGTTGTGAATTCAGAGAGAGGTACATTATGAAGGAGGGAGTTAATTGTTCTAAAAGCAAAAGCTTGTAACTGCAAACTGAAGCTTGGTCTTTTTAATTTTACAGTTTGAATCAATTAATTGCATCATCCATATCTACTCCCTCTCTCCCACCAGCCTGCTTAAGTTTTCCTGGTTCTAGTCCAAACTCCTAACACCAGCTACGTTCCTCTATGGAGATCCTGAGAGATCTGTCATCTTCAACCATTAATGTCTTTGTAAAGACCTGGAGAGCTTTCCAGCAGTGCTCTTTGTCACCACTTACATTTAACTGTCTGCCATACATAATGCTGATGCAGTTTTAAGAATACAGCTATTTTCTCTATTTTAAAATTAGAAAACAATCAATTTAAAACTCCAGACTCTAAACAAAACTAAACCCAAAATGGACTCCTCCTTCTTCTCCTCGTCTTCTCCCGCTATCCCCGCTCTGTGATGACTGATAACTGCCTGTACTCTGCATGCTGTGGCATTGCTTGTATAACAGAAGCATAAAATCAAAAGGGACAGCTGAATCCCCAAACAAAATTATTTTCTTTTCAAGCCTAGAAAGAATTGGAAAAACACAGGGAAAAACACGTAGCTAACAGAGAGCCTGAAGAAATGCTCTGTTATGCTTTCTTATTATTAAAAAAGCACTTACCTGAAGAGACTCTCATAAAGGGAAGAACCCCAAATAATCTTTTCCAATGCTTTTTTCTTTCCAAAAGTATCTAAAAGTATAAGGAAGTTCTTTCTTTTTTTTTTCTCTTTTATTTTCTTTTTTTTTTACCTTTTCCTTTTTTTGTGACAGTATACATTTTGATCTGATTTGAAAGTAGTCAAGGGCAAGAACAGAAGGGAAAAGAACTTTTGATTTTAGGTCTACACCAAAGCTCAGTGACTGGGCTAGAAGACGACTCAGGAGCCTAAGAGGAAATCAGAGGAAGAGAAAATTGGCCACAACCAACATGTAAAACCCCACATAGACTTCTAAAACATCAAGAAAATCTGAAATAGAATTTGATTCCACTGTTCTTTCTCCTGCTGCTCTTACTGTTGAACCCAGTGGTACTCAGAAATCCAAAATTACAATGGGCAGCCTCACCCCTAAATCAAATGCCAGGACTGCCTGATTTAGAAAAATCCTGAATCTACTTTTTTACCGCATCTACTTAAAATAACAACAACAACAAAAGTAAAAACGCACATGATTGTAGGTGTTAGACTGTATAGGGGGTAGAGTTTCCTGTCAGAAAGCATTAGAAAATCATTGTCGCTTTCTATACAATAGCATCCTACTGGGACAAGCCTGAAAAAATCTAACACTGAAGGCTTTTGTTCAGGTCACCTTACCTGAACTTTACTTACCTGAGTAAATAACTTTTTAAGCAATATCTGCATAAATGTCCATATGGCTTAAAATAACTTAATCCTGGCTTCAGAAGAATACTCTCTTAAAAGAGACACTGTACTATCTCTGATTCATGAGACTTAGAGACATCAGTGACTCTCTTACTTTTCAACACAAATTGGATTAAAAATATTCTAGTTTTGTAATTTGAGAAGAAGTTTATACAGTCTAGTATGCTAACCAAAATAGAGAGAAGTCTACTTTCTGGTCTGACACATTCTTACAATGTATTTTGAACTGTATTGACACCTACAGAAAATGACTCTGATTTTTTTTTTTTTTTTTTCACCAGGAGCATACCTTTGCCCTTATGCATAGGAATGTTATTTTACCTTTATTCAGGTCGCTGCATGCTGGGTATTAATATTTGATATTCCAAGGAGAGGAAGACACACGTTTTAGCAATAAAACATGGATAAACAAGAAAAACTGTGGGTCTAGCTTTGTAAACATAGGAGAAATAGAACAAAGTTTAGGTACCGTAATACTACATACAATTATGCCAGCACTTGAGAGCAGGCTTTAGCTTTTCTCTACTGAAGGAATCAGAGGATAGTGGATATAAGTGAAGAATTTGAGGGTTAAATAATTCCAACTAGAGCCATGGAACATAATTCCCATGCACTTTCCCATTTAGTGAGAAAGGATTAACAGAGTAGTTACTGCTCATTGCTGCTTTTTGGGCTAGCATTGTGACTACTGTTAATTCTGCAAAATGGTAACAGAGACCAGTAATCTTTATGGCTTATCTTTTCTCCCAATATTCCCTTATGAGGCTTGCATAGAGCTACTTCAAACAGCTATGAAGAAATCGGACAAAGCATCTATCCCATAGCATGTGCTGGCTGCACTGGCCTCTAGTTGTTTCTTCTTACTCCCATATAATGCTGATGAGGTAGTTCATTTTCTCAGATTCTTCCACTCTACCTTTCTGAATATCACAGTCACACAGTCTTTAATATTTCTGTCTTACAAATTGAAAATTTGACTAAGAAGCAGCACAGAGTTTTGATCCTTTAATCAAAAATTGTGTTAATTTAATTATATTTATGTTGCTAAGAATTTAGGAATAAAACATAGTATCAACTTGAGAAGTGCCATTCTTAAAGTGAAAACGTACGGGAAGCTCTAACCAGATCCTGAGTGTATGAAGTTATATTAATTTCTGGTCTATGCTGGTATTCAGTAGCAGAAATCCCTAGGGAGGACTAGGAATGAAGCTTTTATTCAGGAAGGTTGTAACGACTCCAGATAAAGGCGAATTCCATTTCACAGTGAGGGTCTCCAGGTAGCCAGCATGATACAGCTAGTGTTTTCTGTGCCCCAAACCAGATTTGATTCCATTTCCTGCCTTTTTCATGAAGATAAACCCAAGAGTTTTCATTGAAGAAAACAAAAAAGAAAACTCTAAAATTCCACTAACTGTTTTGATTCATATCCAGATCAGGAAACAGACTGTATTCAGGACAACTCACTTAGAACTAAGGAATAGTTTATATGGCAAGGGAACTCTGGAGGTATCTCATCCAAACCCTGCTGAATATAAATCCAGCTACTATTCCTTGCTTGTGGCTATGTCCTGTCAAATTTTGAGTATCTACGAGTAAGATGATTTCACGCTCTCTCTGAGCAATCTCTTCCACCGTTTGACCATAGTTATGATGAAAATGTTTTTCTTAGGATCTAATCAGCATTTCCTAACAAGCTTCCAGCTTCACTCTCCTTATGCCCTCTTTGTTAGATAGCTGTGGACAGCCATTCATTCTGTTCTCAGGCTTCAGGGTTTTTTACCTGAGGCCGAACAAAACCAGCTCCCAGACACTTCTCACAGGTCCTGTGTTCCAGCATCATGACCAGCTTGGTAACCTCTGCTGGCTTCACTCCAATACATCCATGTCTTCTACTGGGGAGCCCAAACCATGATACAGCCCTCCAAGTATGGTCTCCCAACTGCCAAATAAGCAGGAAGAATCACTTCCCTTGACTTGCTTGCTACACTTTTGCTACCACTATCCTGCAGATTTAAACCCAATAGCTAGCCAGCTTTTAAACATGTATCTTTTTAAAAGGCCAGTGTTCAATGATATAGGATATTTGTCAGTTAGGGACAGCTTTTCACTAGTGTCACTTTGATTCTGTTTGAGTTTATTGTTGACTGGAGAAACAAATATGGACACTGAGTAGTAGTTTAACATGCCAAGATCTTGGTAATAGTGCCATGACTGCACTGTGAAACATATTCTATCCTGATACTTCAGGAAGTGATACTTCTTTTTTAGCCAAGCCCCTTTGTCTTAGTAGCAATGTATTGGAAACTAAGCCTGAACAATTTAGCTTGATATTTACTATCACATAGATAAGCTGTCCTTGTTTTCTCAATTGCTTGAAAGGTGGCATATCAGCATTTTGGTTTTTTTATATCTCCAGCGTACATTAATACTTGCAGTTTTCACAAAATTGAGGAAACGTGTTTCCTTTTAAACGGTGAGACAAAACATCATGCAGAAGACTATTTGATCTTTCTCAAGATGGCATTAATTCCTGCTTGTCCAGGAATTAATGAGTGTCCACACTCATAACAACATTAACCTGAAACCCTGCACTCACTTTTACTTTCCGTCTACCTAAGATCAAGCCTCATATTCGTTAAGGTATTTAGGTTTCATGCTGCTAATCCAGCACAATTTGCTATACGTACCTGTTAACAGATGACCCCTTCACAGAGCTCTTCTATCAAATAAAATAATTTAAAACTTGAATAGCTTCCCTGTGAGTGGGTTGGTTCAAGTTGGATTTTCCTCATTTGGAAATACAGCTGTGGAAACACAATCGATCAAAATGAAGTATTTTCACTGTGAAGGTACATTAGTGAGACTAAGATGTTAGTTCTGTCACTGGACAGAAATATTTTTATGTCTTCTGTCTTGTAGCAATGAGTATATGATCTTGGAAATAACATTTTCTATAATATATATGTATATATATTT
>NW_010391398.1:0-2594 GCF_000710305.1 Buceros rhinoceros silvestris | reverse complement strand
AGGTATATCGGTCCCTCGACCCTTAACATTTTTTGATGGCCTGTACGGGGAAAATGAAGAAACTATTTTACATTCTCGGAAACTGAAACAAACGTGGTTCTTGTAACAGGGATGGACCTACGTGAGATCTTGAATGAGGCTTTTAAGCAGCTCATGATAAAAATGCTGTATCCTCTGCTGCCTGAATCATCAGCCGGCATAGCCCAGTATCTGCTCATGATCGCTTCTGTTTTATTCATTACTGTTACATGTTATTCATACATGTTGCAAAGAGAGTGTTTTACTCTGCATTCGGACTTTTAGTGAGGTGGCCTCTACTTGGTTGGTTGGTAATGATGCCAGTGCATCTTGCATATTATATTATGGTGGTTGTTTATAAGTCCACTATTGAATGGATAATGAGGAATCACACCTCTCCATTCGACATTGGACCAATGGCGGTTGAAAAAGGAGGTTCTATGAATTCTCTGTCATCGATAACTCTGTTTGTATCAGTTATCTCCAACTTGGTCCAGATGTGGTTTACCATCAAGAGCAGGCACTACACAAGAACTACTGCCACCTCTCCACCAGAACGAGTAGAAGTCGCCCCTATGAAGGCGCGGAAAGAGGAAGTCCGGAAAGAGGAAGTCCCAGCGACAACGAGTGATCAGCCTGGTGACCCCGGCGGCTCTGATGGTGACACACACCCACACCAGTCTGAGAGACGAAGTCCTGCACGAGACGTGCCAAAACTGCCTAGACTTGAGCCCTCAGAGCATGAGTCCTTGGAGGATGAGGATGAGTGAACCTTTCTCTAGGAAGGACTTGAGAAACGTTAGACAGGAGTTCATCCGGCGTCCTGATGAGTCGATTCTGGGGTGGTTGCTTCGTTGTTGGTATCTTTTCAGACGTAATCAAGTACCGTAACTGACATAAAATTACGTGATAATTTTCTCCAAATATGTGTGAGAACTTCAGGTTCAAAAATCATCATCATGGCTTGGCTTCACGAACAAAGATCTGTGAAGGGCTTTTCCCACGCTCAGTGCAAGTGATGAATGCACCCTTCGGGCCTGCGCGGTGGATTTTTTAGGTGAGGTGCAGCGTGCACGGAACTGGCTCCACCCTTTACACCCGAGGTTCATCTGCCAGGGCCTAGCGAGCTTGGATGGTGACAGTGAAGTCCTCGGGTTGTAGGTTTGGTTAGAGTATCCTTCTCTTAGATGGATGCCTTACAGGGCTAAACGAGCTCCATCTGCCCAGGTTTGGAGTCAGAGTTGTCCTTCTCCTAGGATGGTTGCCCGAAGGCTAGTGAGTCCATCCTGCCCGTGGATACACTGTGTCTGACCCTTCAGTCGAGACCTGTCTGGCTTCGGAGACCTCCTCAGAAAGGGTAAAAAAAGGTAAATCCACTTTTCTGTGGCATACTCTGGAAATGTATCTGGACATAATGGGTAAGCTAGATTTTTTAGAGTTTTAATAAACTATTTCTCCTATTCATGAGCCAAGTAGCATACACACACGCATTCACTCAGACTCTGTGAGTGAAATTTAAGAGTGTTAAAATCATGACTGCTTAAAAACTATCTTTGTACTTTTGTAAAGTACTTTGTCACCTATGTGCTGTCAGAATGGGCTGAATTCTGCTTATCACAGTAAGTGATACAGATACTCTTACACCACTGAAAACTCACGTTTCTTCACAGTGAAGCATCAGTACTGCTGAGCCTCCTGCATTTTTCAGAAGAGCTGTCCATCATTAGTTGATTGTGTTTTTTAAGGCTTAAAGACCTGGAACAAGTTAGTAGCTTTTATGTCTTGCTCAAAAGAAAGGTTATAGCCAGCTTTTCAGTGAAAAGTCTGTCAATATGAACACAACATGATTCAGCAATAGCATATACATAAAACATATCTTAATGTATTCTGTAACAACTTTTTTTAGAGTAATCTGTATCTGAATATAACAATTTTAAAATGCTGGACACAGTGAAATTGGGTATTATGAAAAATTCTTTAGCAAAAGTAGCGTCTGCTAGTACATCTTCTTTCCAAATCTAATTGTTACAGGCCTTGAAAAGTCAGGGCTTTCTCTATTAAGATTAGAGACTATATGAAAATCTGTACTATATGTCATGCACATTTCATGTATCTTTAATGTTTAAAAACAGAAAAAATATTTTCTCAGAACAATTATTGTGAGATTTTTTTAAGACCACATATTCACACTTTCAAAATACAACTGCTTTCTGAATATTATTATTAACATTTGCATATCTCTAATTAGGAAGTTTGGAAATACACTTATGTGGGTAAAAATAGAAACATAGAAGTTCTTCATAAAGTCATGACTGCATGTTAAGGGTCGAGGGACCGAGGTAAAACAACTCCTCGAATTCCCTTAACGGACCCCCTTTTTGTCTCGTTGGAGACAGAAAGGGTTTAAAGGGGAAGGAAGAAATTCACACCTCGGTCTGCATTCGGAAAAGCTGAAACAAACTTTTGATAAACAATAAATTCACACATAATTATACTCTACATATATATATGTATCTGCATATAGTTACAAAGCAAAAGGGAAAGGAAAAAAAGAAGAAGAAAAGTAGTGAATGTTC
>NW_010391397.1:0-12226 GCF_000710305.1 Buceros rhinoceros silvestris | reverse complement strand
TTATTAATATTATTTATTTGTCTTTTTTAATATTTGAGGACCATTCTGGCTTGCTAGCTTTCTTCAGTATGGAAAACTAGTAAAATAATGGGTGGTGAGAATTGGGGTTTGAATGCAAACCCGGCCTGAAAACTTTACCTCAGAATTTTTCATCAGCAGAGGTGAAAGTAAACTCTTCCCAGGCTTGCCTTCTTCCTTGTTTTACTTTCTTCCTCTTGATTTACTTCTGAGGGCAGAAGAGAGGGAGGACAAGGTCATGGCAGCTCTGTATACATTCCCAATCAATCTGCTTCTGACATGCATCAAAGACCATACGAAAATACAGACACAAAGGTGTCATAAAGCTACCTTCGCTTTCCATCAGTTCCTTTATCAAGACAAGCTTCATCCAAGAACTGAACTCAGCTGGTGGAGTAGCTTTTTCTGTGTTATTTTTACAGCTGTATTCATCTCGTATTTGTTAGATTTCCTCTCCTTCCACTAGTAAGCATTGATATTGGCACTTGACTATCAAGACAAAAAGACTTCTAATCTGTTTCTTAAAAGACCTGATTTTCCTCTCTTCTGCATCTTGGGTGGTAACTTCCATTGCCACAAAAAGGGTATAGAATGCTACCAAACAAAAATCAAGTTGCTGACAGAGCACATCTATGACAGTTAGCATTGCAGGTCGTGAAAGATTAAATGGTTGTTTGGCAAGACTGGTTAATCAAAATAGGAATAAAAAATAGTACAACAAGAAGCAATCTAAGGAAAAATAAAATGTGAAAAACAGAAGAAAAGATTAATCTAATATGCACCAAGTGAGGATGATTTAAATTTCATCTAGACTCAGCAAGGTTTCACTCCTTATTAGCTACTTGGGATCTGCCATTAGAGATGTGACCTTTATTTCAGTCTGACAAGTAGTCTCATTACCTCAGTCAATTTACAACTTCTTCTCATGTTGATAGTTGTCTAGATACTTAGTCAGCAATGCATAAAATTTACCTACAGATGTTGATGCATCGTAAATCCTTTAATGTATACATTTATCTGTGACAATTTTGAGATTGTATAAAAAACTTATACATTAACTTATCTCTTAGCAGAAAAAAAGTTCCTTTGGTGAAGATTTGTTTGCTGTTGGATACAAAAGAAATAAAACATAATCTAGTTTTGTTTCTAGAATCCTTACAATATTTTGGAATTGAGGGAAGAGTATACACACTTTATTCAGAAAAAAATTTTATTGGCTTCCAAGTCATTTAATGATTGTGCAGTAAACTGTTTAAAATTGAATAACTGTTATGTCAGTCTCTAAAATGGGAAGATTAGTCTGACAAAATACAGACATATACAGCAGGATCACCTTATGAAGCCTTTACAAATAATGCATAGAACTGCAGATTTTAAAATCAATCAACAGAATCATAGAACAGCCCAACTTGGAAAAGATCTCAAGAGATCATCTGGACCAACCTTTGATATGCAATTTTTTTCATCTGAGACCAAATGCCCAAAATAAACCAGATGAATCACATCCCAAAAATGCCTCTTGTTCTCCACTGCAGTACTGGATACCAGCACCCTTTAAGACCGCAATAGTTTTAATACTATAAAAACAAATAAACAAACAAACAAAAAACCCGTAGAAGCTTCTGGTCTATTTATACTACCTTAAATTTCCATAATTAATGCCTCTCCCACCTTAACTCAAAAGGCAATTTGTTATTTTTCAATTTTTTTTACTGTTTAGAAAGAACTTGTTTAAAGCAACAGTGGGTAACTGTGCTGGAAGTTCTTCTCAAAACAGGAAGTCCCAATGGCAATTTTTGAAGCATTAAAACTTTATTTTTCATGTGAAAAACCTATTTGAATATTTTTTTAATGCTATAATAAGTTTTCCCAACAGCAACTGAAGCTTTCAAGCCTTACTAAAACATTGATGGGAGTTTCTACTCAGAGTTAGAGAGTCCAAACTTTAGATGGAAGTGTTTGATTCTACATGGCCTTGTATGTAAAACCTCATTTACAGTTCCAGTGGAGTACCTTTACACTTTTCAGGTAGTGCAATTACGTTTCATATATTCTTCAAGACAGATGCTTACACCCAACAACAACAAAAAAAAAAGAGTGTATGCAGCTCAGACCACAGCTTTTTGCTGTAATCACTTATTATTGTATAAATCAGTATAAAATATTACTGAAGACAAATGTACCATTTCATAATGTCTTTGAATTTCTTTGAAAAACCACAGAAGATGCAAAGCAGAAAACAATGAGGTTCTCAGCCAGTAAATTTGAATTTTACCTCATTTATATCTCTGGTCTCAGCAGAAGCACTTTTTTCTTGCATAATCGTAATTGAGAGGAAATTCACACCTTTTAATACCAACTAGAAAAGCACCAGATCTGTGAAGCTGTTGACTAATGCAGGTGCACAGCCTGCCTCCTAATTATGCAAGATTAGCTAAAGTATTGGACCAGGAAGAGGAAAAAAGTTATTTCATTAGTCATCCCATTCTCATTGCTGCTCTACACTGAAATCTGTGTAGGTGGAAGTAATGTTTTCAACATTACAGTGTGTATCACAGTTTTCTACTTGCGGTCTGTTATCTATGGTGATAGAGATGCTTCCAAGGGAACTAAGATAAATGGCTTGGAAGACCAATTCCACATATCCTCTACAGAAAATAAAACATATTTCTAAAGTGATCTATGTCACCCAGAAATCACAAAAGCTTGAAAACTCTTGACATATGATCAGTTCCAACATGCCTATGACCAGTGGTACCACACGGTGCATGGCTACAGTTTACATGGTATGTTCTCTCCTGAATCCAAGTCCTAATCAGTTACAGTGCCTAATGTTGATGAGTCCTCTGGCTCTATTTTGACACTTTTATACTGTATCTATCAATAAAGCAAAATTAATTGTAGAGGGTAGCTATGGAGCACATGCTGTGTCCCTAGGAGATACGGTTCTAGCTATAGTGCCCCAAAGGGTTCTCATGTGGCAACACTGAGGTTTCAAAGCGTGCATAGTATTTGGCTTAGGAACTCAAGGGTTCACAGTGGTGCTGTATGGCACCAACAATAAGTGTGATTCAATGCCTAAAAACCCAAAACTTCATTATAAAAATGTTGGAAAAGACTTGTGCTTGTTGGATGTGGATGCCCTTTTTGTTCTGAATGACTTATGCAGCTAATACTACTATAAGCAGCTAGGTTTTCTCTGTAGAAGAGTTTAGAGTCTAGTTAAATTGTGATTTGTCTGGTGCACCATCTAGGTTTTGAAACACTGAGTTACAGACTAGTATTGGCTTCAAAATACATTTACGACATTGCACAACCAGAATGACAGGCTAGCATCATTAAAAGGGAAAAGAAAACCATCAAGACTGCAGCTCGCCACTAGGTCAAGTAGCTTCTTTTTTTTAGCATTTTCCATCTAAGCATTTTATCCCTCTGACCCGAAGAAGTGAAGCTCCTTATGAAGACTGAGAAAAGCCAGTAGGGAATAAGCAACTGATCAGTAAAATGAAATAAATCCCTTTTTAAAAAAAGGACCTTTTTTGTTGCTTTTCATATTAGGAAACTATGCAAACTACTTTAGAGCCCATTTTTCTCTAACTGTAGTAAACAGGAGAATTCACATTGACTTTGGAAAGCACAACTATGTCTCAGCTTCCTTTTATTTAAGAATAAAAGAATTCACTTCTTTGCATATTTGTTGTTTTCCAGTGGGAAAAGACTTTATTACGGAAAGTTTTGAAATTAGTTTCTTTCCATCAGTGTGCTGATGAATATACATATCTGCATGCCTAACGGCTAACTCTACAAAGAAGTATTTGATTCTTCACTCCTTTATATCAAACGGTATGAATAAGAAAATGTGTTGAAATAAACAACATTGTGGAAAATCATAATCTCTTGGACTTTAATGGCTGGCCACTTACCCTGCTAAGGAACTGTAAAACGTTGCAATTACGATTTATAAACTTTTTCTGTCTTTTTTTTTTTTTTTACTAGTACAAAAAAAAAAAGAGTGAAGGGCAAAGCAGAATGAGGACATGTTCTAGCGAGCATCTCTGCTGTGTTCCTTCATTTCTTACTGTTTAAACTTCCCACAGTTTGCGCACAGCACATGATTGTTCATCACTATTCCTCACACAATGGAGAGTTCTGTGATTTTTGCTGGTTAGTGGACAGCGCATACCGCTTCCTGATTAGTATCTAGTGAGCATTGCACCTTAAAGTTACTACACAATAAAACTGTTCAACTTTAGGTAGTCTGGGGCACAAAATTTTTCATCATCTCTGGAGGTCACCTGAACAGGTCAACTTTCTGCTCAAAGTAACTAACATCAAAGTTAGGTCAGGTTTCTCTGGGTCTTGCCTAGTGGAGGATTGAAAGGGGAAAGATACCACAGCAGGCAACCTGTTCCAGTTCTTAATCACTTTCGCTATGATAATTATGTCCATTATATTCAGTCAGAATCTCCCTTGCGGCAACTTATGTTACCTTTTTTTCTGTGCGCCTTCAAAAAAGTCTTTCCCTGTTTTATAGCTATCCTTTATGTTGTTGAAGAGAACAAGTCAAATCCTCTTCTCTCTCCAGCCCTCCACCCAAGCTGTCTGTTTCACACTTCCTCATCATCAAGTCATATTCCATGTGCTCCAGCACCCTGGCCACCTTAATACCCCCATGTAGACTCTATTTTGTCACTCTCTCTCTTACTCTGATAAGCCCAAAATTGGGTACAATGTTACAGATATGGTTTCACAATGGTTGAGAATAATTCCGTCAATCCCTTCAACCTGTCTGCTGCACTAACCAGTGTGTTTAGCCTTCATCACTACAAGAATGCATAGCTGGTTGTTTTCTACTGGACATTTTTCAGGTTGTTGTCCATCAGATCCCCAGATTTCTATCTTTTACTGCAGAGATGCTTTCTAGTTAATTAACACCAGCTCTTGTTGCAAGGTGGTTTTCTGTCATAAATGCAGGAATTTGTTTTTGCTTTTCATGTGATTTCTGTCATACCATTTCTACAGCCTGTCAAGATCCCTTTGAATCTTGGACCCTGACCTTTAGCTTGCTGACTGCCCCCTCTAGCTTGGAGTCATGGAGAATTCACTTGCATGCATGGTTTTCTATAGCAGAGGTCCCCAGTGAATAGGCTAGTCAGTACCAGACCCCAGACAACTGATCCCAGGGAACAACACTCACCACTGGCTGTCAGTTAGCACAGCTAACTGCAACACTTTGAACAGAGATAGGTTTTTACTCACTTTGGGTGCAAGTCCATATTGCCTCATCTTGGCTATCAAAATGCAATAGCAAAATGTCAAATGTCTCGCTGAAGTCAAAGTAAATAGTAATAATTCTCTTCTTGTCCAGCCATTTCATCACCATTCAGTCTGGTCAGATATGATTTTTTTTCTTTCATAAATACATGCTACTTGTTTCAAGCCATTTTCTTGCACTTCATGTGCCTGGAATGGCTTCCAGAAGGATTTGGTTTGTAAATATATTAGACTGACCACCCTATAAATCCTCCTCGTGCCTTATTTGAAGGTGATTATGATGGGCATTTTTTTAGGCATCAGGGCTTCTCCTCGGTTTCCACACTGATGTCAGCATCCTTGAATATATCACATCCATCTCCTTGGGTTTGCGCATATCTGTTTTGCCTGAGGATCCGTCACCTGATATCTTTATTCTATTAATGCTACTACTTCTCTTCCCTAAACTGCCTAGATTTTAGCTTCTGAGCACAGGAATTGGGAGGCCTGAGAACAGCCCTTGCTAGTAAAAACTGAGGCAGAGAAAATATCTCAACTTTTTCAATGATCCTAACTATTACAGTGTCCCATCCATTCAGCATAGTTACAGACGTCCTTGTTGTCTTTCACAGATCTCCCCAAATTCAGCTGCAGCTGAAATTTGGCTTTTCTTAATTCCACCACTACCTGCATGGGCAATTCTTCCAGAATCCACTGAGGTATCCTGTTCCCCTCTTATCTTTCATAAGCTTCCTTTCTTGTATCTGAACCCAGCCTGGAGTTCCCTGTTCAGAAAAACTGACCTTTTGTTGTACCTGCTTAATTTCATACATATCAAGATGAACCATTCTTTTGCTTCAATGAGGTTATCTACTCCAAAGAACCCTTATAGTTCTCAAAATGAGAATTTGAATTTCTGGAAGGGCCATTCAAAAAGGACAAGTTACAGAGCTGCAGTCAGTTGACACTATCACTACTTCTCCACATTGAGGGTTACAAGTTATGCTCATTTAAAAGCTATGGGTGGAAAACAAAAAAAACCCCAAAACACAAGGCGTTTATAAGACACAGAAGACAAAACTTAGTTTGTGACCTAAAACAGGAAAGAATTCTTGGTCAAGCTGTTTTGGGGATCTTTCTAGTTTGAAATAATTCCATGTAGGAAACCTATATCCTCTTCTATTTGTAATTCTTAAGCCATTTGAAATACAGTGCACTGGATTCATCTTTCTGATCCAAATCTCCATGTCCTTCCTCTAACCAATCTTTCTTTTTGTTGGACCTTATCTCTGATTCTCTCTCAAAGCTGCCACCATTGATATCAACCTCAATGCCTTCCATGTCAACTTCAGCAGAATGCCTCAAGACCTGTTCCAGTGGAGCATGAGTTAAAGGTCTATTTCAAGACCTGGAAATCCCTTTTTTTCCTGCAGCACTGTAAGGTATTAGCTTAGTAAGAAAGAAGTTGCTTTTAATTTTTTTTTCTTATGATGTTACATCAGTGTTCTAGCTCTAGGTTAGTAACCACATTACTTCACTGTGATAACCCACCCATTCTGTCACAGCCTCTGCCACTTGCCTTGTTTGTTGTTTCAAACCTCCATGCAAACTCATTTCAGGGATCACTTATATTAATTTTTATGGTGCTTTCCATATGAAAAGAGCGAGATTATTCTGAAGGAAAAGCTGTAACAGCAAAAGAATATTGACATGTAATCAGTCAACAGAATTGCTGAGAGCCCTCAAATTCCTTATAGAATGGATAAATGAATATTCATTAAGGGTGATTTTCTCACTTCACTTTGACATTTCCTTTCCTGAAAAGTAGGCATCTGACCCAAGTAGGATGACTCATTGTGACACTGTCTTGTAGAAAATATGTATTTTCATAAAAATACCCATAGGAATAAAAATGGACTGACTGCATACCTTATTTGGGCTTGAGGATAAAAGGCTTCTCTCACCCCCCAATTTCTAGGACAGAGGCAGAAATTATGAGATGTTCCTTTGAAAAAGCTTATGTGTTAGATTTAACATTTTTTCATTTTAAAAAACCTGTTGTGCAAATGGGATTTCAAGGTAACAGATCTGCGCCAAAATTATATGATACATGCATCCCACAGAGGGATGCTAAAAAATGAAAAATAAGAAGCCCTTAATGTACTCTGTATCAGCTAGTTGCTGATGCTGATGTCACTGGCATGTATCACCAGTGATAGCAAGGCCAGTGGTGGTATTGTTGTCACGATCATTACCATGATCTTAGGTATTTAATCGCTTAAACAGAAATGAGAATATATATAACCGTTACCCTGTGCAGGTAAATTATGGCCTAGTGTATTTGTTCAGAAAATAGAGAAAGAAATGTGTTTGGATACTGTTATCCAGTTCTCAAAATAGCATTAGTAAGACAGTTGATTAATGACTTTGTTGTTAGATGTGGTATGCAATTAAAAAAAAAAATCCAAAACAAAAACAAAAAACCCCCATACTTTTTCCAAGTAACTTAGGAACTGTAACAGGTGGAATACAATGTGTGGGAACTTCTACATAACCTTTTAGGTATGTTACCAAAACCTGAGGACTTCAAAATGGACTACAGAAGAAGCACTGACATAGTGTACATGAAAGCTTAGGTTGCATTCTATGCTCTTTCAGTACTCTCTGCAGAGTAACAGGGGTACATTTTCCCCATAGCTAACTTTAAAGAAAATATTGTAGGAAGAAGGAATGCAACAGTTCAGCAATCACCAGCTGCAGGGAATAAGGAAACACTAAAATCATTGAAAGGGGAGACAAATGAAGAACATAGTTATAGTGACCTCTTTGTTAGAAAATTTTGACAAAAGTACTAAGGTGAAAAGAGCATTGCTTCAGTTATATGTTGTTCAGTGCATTAAAAATAACTCAAAATTCTGAACAACTCAAGGCATTTCCTATATTTGATCACTTATTATCAGCCTTGTCTTATTACATCGTGTATATGGTTGGAGTTTTTTTATCTTAAAATAACTTGGTGAGAATGTCTTGCAAAAATGGACTTGCTGGTTTCCTCTTTTTTATTTTCAATTTTCTAGAGATTTTTAATTTCATGGTTTACCTTTTCTTTGTTCCTAGATTGATGACACATCATCAATTAATGTTACAGTACAGATAAGCCAGGGTGGGGAAGGCACATCAAAGTCTGAGGGACAGTGTGCTAACAAGGTCTTTTAGCCCCCATCTTAGTGGAGGTGAGGGGTCAGGTGCAGCCACCCTGGCAAGGACCTGACAAAGAACACGGCTTGCACAAACACCCAATAAACATCAGCTCTAGGCCTTGCTGGCCTGACTTTTTCTTGTGTCTACCCCCAACTAACTAGAATGACCACAGTTCACACTCGAGTAGGATATAAATGGAGCCTTGCCAGAGAAGGAGATTGAGTCACTTCTTGTAGCAACAGGTTTTGCAGTCAGGGACTCTTCCTTTGGATCTCAACGTTGTCCAAGGAAATATCCCAGAACCCTCCTTTGTTGAGTGAATTATTTCTTCATAATACCCTTGAGTATATCCTGTCCCCCTTTTGGGTGAGTGACCCCTTGTTTTTGGGTACCCTGGAGTGGGAGATTTTCCCTTGTATGAGTGAGTATGTGCACATTTTGATAATCTTAATGAGTACTCCTTAGAGTTTAGGAATTTGTAATCAGTAATCAGTAACATATTCCTGACTGACATCCACATTTGTAATTAACTTTGTTCTGTTGGAGTGCCAGGCAACCTTGATTGAAACAAATGCACAATTTTTGGGTAACTACTGTGGTCTGTTTTGTGGGTGCCTCTGCGACAGAGCCATGCGACAGCAAAGGACCATAGAATCATAGAATGGTTTGAGTTTGGAACGGACCTTCAAAGGTCATCTAGTCACCCGCCTTGCAGTAGCAGGGACATCATCAAATAGACCAGGTTGCTCAGAGCCCCATCCAACCTCACTTTGAATGTTTCAAGATATGGGGCATCTACAGCCTCTCTGGGCAACATGTTCCAGTACTTCACCACCCTCAGCATAAAAAATTATTTTTGTGGCCCTCCTCTGGACATGCTCCAACAATTTGATGTCCTTATGCTAAGGACTCCACAGCTGGGCACAGTGCTCTAGGTGAGATCTCATCAGAGTCGAATAGAGCATCGGGTTGATCAGAGGGGTGAAACACCTCTGCGATGATAACAGGCTGAGAGATTTGGGGTTGTTCAGCCTGGAGAAGAGTAGGCTCTGGGAAGACCTTGTTGTAGTCTATAAGTACTCAAAGCGCACCTGTAAGAAATATGAGAACAGTCTTTTTAGCAAGGCTTGTTGCAGTACGACAAGGGGTTGGCTTTAAACAAATGAACAAAAAGATTAGATTTTGACTAGATATAAGGAAGAAATTTTTTATACTGAGGGTGGTGAAGCACTGGAACATGTTGCCCAGAGAGGTTATAGATGCCCCATCTCTGGAAACATTCCAGGTCAGGTTGGATGGGGCTCTGAGCAACCTGATCTAGCGGAAGGCATCCCTGTCTGTTGCAGGGGACTTGGACAGGATGACCTTTGAAGGTCCATTCCAACCCAAACCATTCTATGATTCAGCGATTAACGGATGAGGGAAAGGCTGTGGATATTGTCTACCCAGACTTCAGTAAGGCCTTTAATATGGTGTCCCACAGCATTCTCGTGGAGAAACTGGCTGCTAATAGCTTGGACACATGTACTCTCCACTGGATAAAAAATTAAATCCAGTTGGCAGTCAGTCAGAAGTGGTGTTCCCCAGGGCTCAGTATTGGGGACAGTTCTGTTTAACATCTTTATCGATGATCTGGATGAGGTTTTTTTTCTGAATCCATTGTTAATTCACAGTAAACTCTGGATCAAGTTTTCTGCTTATTTTTGGTCCTGAATTTCATGTTATCAGCCTGTGCATCTGCATCAGTGTTCTTGTGCTGTTCTTTACCTCTTTGATTTAGATGTCCTTACTATCTGTAAGGGTTTTATTTAGTATTAGGTTGTTGTGTGAAACAGATACCTGCTGTCACCGAGGCATCAGATGTCCCACCATTAATTCTTTCCTCAGAATATAGCTAAATTATATAATTCTAAATCAGAAATTTGAGTATCTGACTCTGGTTTGCTTCTTCATTTGAATTAAAAACTCCAAACCTAAACAACACTTGAATCTCAGGGAGAGAAAAACTCCTTAAATGTCTTCACAGCCTGCTTGAATGTTACAGAGCTTTAGTCTCTCTCAATTCTCTTCCTTATTCTCTTCCCATTGACAGTTCTACGAAGAGATTGAATTCTTACACTCATTGCTTCCAGGCATATATATGGTTTCTTGTCTGGAGAGTCAACATTGTTATTGGCACAGGTCCCTTGGTCTTGCTTTGTCTGCTCAATTTTTTTGCATATTCTGGGTGGGGGAGGATCTCACCAGTTTGACTGTTGTCACCATGTTTCATTTACCAACTGCTGTGCTACAAAATGAAAAGCATCCATGCTTGTAAAAGTAAACTGTTTCCTTATTAAAGGATGTTGTGTGTTGTATTCTGCTATGACATTCTAGCCAATTCCATGAGCCTTTTTAGAGTTCCCATGAGCTGGAGACTTGGATATTTGAGAAGTGTCAATGTATAAACAATTCCAGCCAAGAACTTTTATGAAATATAATTAACCTAATAAATTGATGATACAGACATTTCTCTGTCCATGCTCAAGTTCTGATTTTTGTATCTCTTTCCAAAATTATCCTCTGTGCTTGCTGAGAAATCACTTTATAAATGCTTCTAGAGACAAGCAATTTCTTACCACATTTTTTCACATGCTTCTGACTATCTCAAATTGACTGGAGTTTTTTTTTCTCTTTTGTTTCTCTTATAAGGGAATTTCCTTACACACACTCCCACCCTCCCCCCAGTGTCTCCCTAATTTTCCACACCCTAATCTTGACATCAGGATTTTTTAAGTTAATCAGACTGGAACATGTACTTCCACTGTGGATGACCTTATCTCAGAATGTGTTCCAGTTCATATAAACTGAAGTATAAACAGAAAAAACCTCATCATCACAGATGGGGAAATTAAAGAAAAAATAATCTAGGAAAATGTCTGTGTGCTCTGAAATAATAATATAGCTGTTTCATTTGTACAACTAATAAATGCATTGAATGGATGAAATTGAATTCTCTTTTCTCAGCTCTGCTTCATAATGCAGAAACTTCTTTGAAAAAACCAACTAACCAATCGAACAAACAAAAAAAACCCCAAATCCAGAACATTAAACCAACAAACAACAACAACAACAACAAAAACCCCAAACATGTTCTTCATTGTTTTGAACAAGTCAAGGTTATAAGAGTTGTGTTTGTGAAGACAAACAGTTTATTTTCCCTTCAGGAATGTGGGTTGGGATGTGAAATAAAATAATATTAAAAAGTACAGAAATGTTGAAAATCACAAGCTTTCATTACTGAGAGGCTTCCTTTTTTCTTTCAAGCAACAAACACTGAACAGTTTTCAAAATTATATATTCTCAAATCTCCCATTTCCTGCTCCACACTGCTATAAGATGTAGGACGTTTTTTAAATTTCACCTTCTGTGTGAGCAGCTTCATCTTTTCTATTCTGCAGTCAGAAATAGGATAATTATCTTTCTTTACCTTGTAATTCTTTGCCATAATTAAGAACCAGAACTATTAACCCATCTTTGAGAGGTTAGCTGTTCCTCAAAATGAAAGGTAAGAAAAATAAAATTAACATATGGGTATTAGGTATACAACGAGTAATACATATTTTTGCATCTCTCCCTTGCAGCTTCATGGTAAAAGGTTTCTAAGGATTAGTGGTGGATTAGCCATGCTGAAAGTTAGAACATTTTTCAGCTGAAAAATCCAAATAGCTATACAAAGAATGGATTATCCCCCCCACCCCCCACCTCACCCCTC
>NW_010391396.1:117481-118758 GCF_000710305.1 Buceros rhinoceros silvestris | reverse complement strand
CGTGCTCCTTCATCGTGGGGTCTCGTATATTTCTGATGTTGAGGCCAGAGATTTACTTGTGAGTACAACTGACACGAGACTACATTTGAAGAGGAGCAGGGAGAGGGACACCAAATGTTTAAAAATAGTAAAGCTATATATGCAGAAAGTGAAAACAGAATGGAGGGACGCTGAAGTTGCCAGTGCTGAAGCAATGAGCAGTGCTGCTAGTGGCGGGAGCAACGTGTGGTAAGCGAGCAGGGGAAGGCTGGCCTACCCTGTGGTAGGGCTGAGTGCTGCCTTGAGTGACCAGTTTCTCTGCTGGATGCAGGAGCTCCTCTGTGGTACTGGCCACGTCAGCAAGGCCCGGGTTTGCACAGTGTAGAACAGGGCATGTCTGTACAGGCTCGGTCTGAAACACCTGAAGTCAGTTGGAACTTCGTTGTTAACAGGCTTCAAGAGTCCTGGGCAGTTCTTAGATAAATAAGACATAGCCCTGGCGTACCTTGGTTCTGCTGGCAAATTAGAAAAAAGCCCTGTAATCAGATGAAAGTATTTTGAAAAGCATTCATTCGTGAAATGCTCCTGACAGTTGATGAAGAAATTAGTTCAGTACTTTACGCTTTTCATCGAAGTCTGGAGCTGTAACTTGAAAGAAAGAGGTGAAAATAAACACTAAATATTCACTGAACTGTGCAAAGAGAAAAAGAATATACGTGTGTAAATAGAGAATGTATACTAAGTAATTTTCCTGTTTTGGTTCAGTACTTTACGCTTTTCATCGAAGTCTGGAGCTGTAACTTGAAAGAAAGAGGTGAAAATAAACACTAAATATTCACTGAACTGTGCAAAGAGAAAAAGAATATACGTGTGTAAATAGAGAATGTATACTAAGTTTTTTTTTTTTTTTTTTAAATCAAACCCCAAACAACCTAAAGTTCAGCGGAGACTGCGGGCTGGGGGCGGCGGCCCTTGGCGCAGGAGCCATCCCACGCGTTTCGGCCAAGAGAAGCGCTCGCCGTAGGAGGTTGCTCTCTTCCGTGGACCAGCCGCCAGAGGGAGCGGGCACGCACCTTTCGGGGACACTCCGGTAATCGCTGATGTCACTTATGTTTCAGGAAGTTAAAAACAGGCCCTTTCTGTAGTTTTAAAATAACGACTGGCCCTGGTACGAGATCCTCAGGCTTCTTTGTCTTCTGGTCGACTCTCTCTGTCCTGCTGCTGTCGGCTGCGCCCCAGCCCTGTGCCTTTGGGGAGCCTCGGGTTCCGCCCGTGCGCTGCCCTCCTCGCAGGCTGCC